>NC_056728.1:959364516-959664516 GCF_019279795.1 Protopterus annectens
GGTTGACATGTATCTGGTGTAGGCCACTCCTCGGTGTAGTACCGCTCGCCGTTTGCTCCATCCTTACGCTGGCGCCGTTTTTGCGATTCACTATTATCTGCCTCATTTGCATGGAATTGACTACTAATACCTGGTTACGGCGCGGACACGCCTCCACTCCTTGACAACCATTGCGCTGGGGTTGCAGCTTTACATACATACTATGGTGTGTGGTGGCTGTGCAGCTGATTTGTGTTCTAATGCTCTTTCGGACATTATCATATTATTTCATTGCTTTACAACTTCTGTGCACACATCCGGGGTCTGCTGTTCTTTCTACGTACGTGCCATTTATGTCATTTTTACATTTTGTGCATATTTTCTTTGGACATTCTCGGTGCCTTTCCACATTGGCATATTGCACCTATATGATACCTGACTTTGACAGCCTTCCGTTACTCCTCCGGTATGTTTGGGTAAATGTAAACCGTTTTTGGTTTACATTGCCGTGCTCTACGCTCGCCTGCGCCGCCGTGGATCGCTATTGCCCTCATTTGCATGGTGCAATACCGCACACAGTGTGTTTTGCATACCTCGCGGGCGGAGGCGGTCCGCGCGCCGGTAGTGCACGTGGAATTCATTCATACCTGAATCGCTCAGCAGCCATATTTGGCGTTATAACGCCAACGCTATGCGGGCGCCTGGCGCAAGGTTCATGAATCCCGGGGTAAGACTATTAATTTAAAAACATGCAAGCAAAATATATATTGTTTAAAAATGTTGTTTAAAAATTTTTAAAAAAATATTATTTACTTAAAAGTTATTGTACTAATAGTTTGAACACCTGTTAAAACATATTAAAACTGATAGAAAATATTATGATAGTATTGTAATACCAAATTGTATAAACATAATGCATCAATAAAATTTAAGTTATATATTGTATATTAACACCCATAGAGACCTGTTTGCACCTTTTTTGTGTAGCTACCTGTTTAGTAGTTTCATTCTAGAGGGTATGTGCTTTCAATTTTTCTTAGCAGCTAATCAATTTATCTTTTCTTTGGGTCTGCTGCCAATATTTTTAACGCCGGGGTAATGGATATGTGGTCATTTAGTCCTTTACCACTACATGCGTCTAATCTCAACTGCCAGATCATTTCCCTATACTCTAGCTTAGTCTCCCAGTCACCTCCTCTTTCCATGGGTTCAATTTCCTCAAGTACCCAAAATTTAAAATCCGCCTGTTTACATACCATTGCGTGCCTATATAGTGCATTATTATCAGTGTGTTTACTGATATCCCTTGTATGTTCATATATTCTATTCCTTAGATGGCGTTCAGTTTTGCCTATATAGTAACTCCAGCATACTTTAAAGAATACTAAATATACTACTCCTTTTGAGTAACAACTGTTGTACCTTTTGGCTTTTAAGGTTATATCCGAGCTAGGTATTCTAATTTCTTTTGATCCAGCAATAAATGTGCATTGTGCACACCTACCGCATTTGAAAGTACCATGTCTCTTGTTAGCCCCCCTATTACTAGTAGTTCTCTGTTCGATAATATTTTTGATATTCTTGTTCCTTCTGAAACTGTATTTTATATCACTTTGAAATACATCAGTCTTAATTGCTATGTTTCTAAACATCTCCCAAGTGTCATCAATACTTCTCTTCAGCCATTTAACACCTTGATAATATGTCATCGTCAGATATGGTATATCCCTTGTGACAACTGTATTAGGGGTGCTGGAACTACTCTTCTCACTGCTGGTTACTGTAGGATTCACACTCCCTTCTTTGGCTAACAAAGCATTGTATTTATTGCTTCTTTCAGATAAAACATATTCTTTTATAGGGCTAATAAAATCCATAGGGTAACCTCTTTCATGAAACATTTTTTCTACTTTATCTATTTCTTTTAAAAAATCTGCATCGTCTGAGACCATTCTAGCCATCCTAATCATTTGCCCTTTTACTATGTTTTTCTTGAGTTGGTAAGGATAACTAAACAAACCAGATAAAGTAAGCGACTGGCAAGCACCAAGAACCAACGGCAAGAAATGCTGGTTAACGTATTTTAATAAGAACGTTTTCACTCTTGCAAGAGCAGGAGCT
Source organism: Protopterus annectens (assembly GCF_019279795.1). Classification (NCBI taxonomy): domain Eukaryota; kingdom Metazoa; phylum Chordata; order Ceratodontiformes; family Protopteridae; genus Protopterus; species Protopterus annectens. The sequence continues at coordinate 959,366,617 of NC_056728.1, forward strand.
TCTTCAGACAATTTTAAAAATACAAGAATGTTCATTTTAAAAGCAACAGCTTGTGATGTCATTTCCTTCAAAAGGAAACACTTACGAACACTTTTTAAAAAAAGGCAAATAGTAAAATGATAAAATACTAACTGTTTTTATACAAAATCTATCGCAAACAAATCAAATGCATGTATTAAATGGGAATAAAAATGACCTAACTAACATTTATAAACATAATAGTTAAACAATTCATTAAAAGAGCCCAAAGTGACAACCATAATAAAGGGGTGATAATGAAAAGGCAAAATGTATATATATATATACAAGTGAGTGAACATATTTTTATATATACTGATAAATATATGTGTGAAGCATATATAAAGCATATTAAACAAGAACAATTGTTCCATTAATTACTTTTAGGACACGGTGTATCCCCAAATATGTATATAAAACAAAAACCTTGCAAAAGGTGTATATATGTATATGTGTGTATATCCACCAACCATAATAAGGGTACAAATTTGTACCCTTATTATGGTTGGTGGATATACACACATATACATATATACACCTTTTGCAAGGTTTTTGTTTTATATACATGTTGAGGATACACCGTGTCTAAAAAGTAATGGAACAATGTTCTTGTTTATGCTTTATATATGCTTCACATATATTTATCAGTATATATAAATATGTTCACTCACTTATATATATATATACATTTTGCCTTTTCATTATGGTTGTCACTGAGCTTTTAATGAATTGTTTAACTATTATGTTTATAAATGTTAGTTAGGTCATTTTATTCCATTTAATACATGCATTTGATTTGTTGCGATAGATTTTGTATAAAACAGTTAGTATTTTATCATTTTACTATTGCCTTTTTAAAAAGTGTTAAGTGTTTCCTTTGAAAATGACATCACAAGCTGTTGCTAAAATGAACATTCTTGTATTTTAAAATTGTCTGAAGAACTGCTCTTGCAAGAGTGAAAACGTTCTTATTAAAATACGTTAACCAGCATTTCTTGCCGTTGGTTCTTGGTGCTTGCCAGTCGCTTACTTTATCTGAGTTGGTAAGGATGATCACTATTAAAATGCAAATAGGCATTGGAATGGTGTTCCTTTCTAAATACATTAGACCTATAACATTTACTCTGTTTATCCTTACTTAATTTGATATCCAAAAAATGTATTTCCTCTGCATCTATTTGGTGTGTAAAATGCAAGAAAGTAGTTGTCTGATTTATATATTGTATAAAATCATGAATACATTCATATGGACCAGACCATAGAACAAATATATCATCCAAAAAGTGAAAATAGTCACTTATATGTTGACTGTATACAGAATTAAACACATCATTCTTTTCCCAGAATAACATGATAATGTTAGCATACATAGGGGCACAAGCTGAGCCCATGGCTACGCCTTCTTTCTGATGGTAGTAGTCTCCTTCAAAGTATACATAATTATACTTTAATATCAGTTCCATACATTCCAAAACTGTTCTAAAGTTAGCTCCTGTTACTAATTTCAGTTCTACAAGTACTTTTTCAAACCAGTCTAAACCAATACCTTGAGGTATAACTGAAAACAATTCTTTAACATCAATGGTAATAAACAACATATTGTCTGAATAGGTACTCCCAACTATTTTTCTCAAAAAATCCCATGAATCTATTAAAATGTGGTCATATTTAGTATTGAATCCTTTTAACATAGTGTCTACATAAATTGCCAAAGGCTGGGTTTTTGATCCCTGGGACGATACTATAGGTCTCATGGGCGGGTTGTGTAAGGACTTATGTATTTTGGGTATTCCAAAAATACCCGGGATAACAGGTTTTGTTACCTTTAGAAACTTGTACAATTCCAAATCAATCATTCCTGTGAACAGGTTGTCTTCCAGGATGAGGTCTATCTTCCTATATGAGATGTTAATCTCATTTTTTGTTACTGAACCATATTGCTCTTCCTTATCCAAAATATCCTTCATTTTCTTAATCTAATCCCATCTATCCATAATAACCACCACCCTTTATCAGGCTTCATGATACGAATTTTGTCATTACTACTCAATTCTATGAGTAGTTTGTATTCACCATTAGTTAGATTGTTTTTAATCTTTCTGTTGTCAATATTGCTATTTTTATATCCATTTCGTATCCTATTTATAACACATTTTTCAAAATTTAAAATTTCATATTGTAATGGGGGGTTATAAGTGCTGTGTCTTGCTAAGGAATTCTCCCTATCCTGCCCTGCTTTGTCCTTAAATATATGTTTGAAATTTAATTTTCGTGTAAATAACTTGATATCTAGTATGATATTTTCAACTTTAGGTTTTTTAGCTGGTACAAAAGTAAACCCTTTAGTAAATAGTCTAAAAAAATCTTGGTTAATCAATATTTCAGTGTAATTAAATATATTAAAATTGTTAAAAGTGTGTATAGTGACGTCCTCTGGTTCCTTTGCGTCCAAAATAAATTCAGAACTGCAGTCGCTTATTGTATCTTGGCTCAAACCCATGTCGAAGACACCTATCTGTATTCTCTCCCTGCATGCATTACCTGTGCATAAGTTGGTTGAGTCCGATTTCTCAACCTCTCTGACCTCCTGGGTTCGTCTATCCCTAAAGGGACATCAGTTCTAATGTTGTTGTCATTTTCTATTGAAACAAAGTGTTCATCATTTGAATATCTATGGTATTCCACTGGGTTTGGGTCCAATGGTCTTTGTTCCCATTGTCTAGATTCCCAATTAACACCTCTTCCAGCCCCTCTGTAACTTCTATTTTGATTATATCTTGTCCTATGTATTGTATACGGGCCCTTTCCCTTTTCATTCCTAAATGTATTCTCATCTGCATATGCATTTCCTTTTTCATAGTCACCAAGGTCCTTTTCAAGTTTCTTTAACTTCCTGTTAATATTAATATTAGTGACAGAATCTATGTCGTACAAAACTCTGAAATACAAATATTTGTATTCATCAACCCGAAATAACAAATCAGTGTTGATTTCACTATATAACTTGTCTATCTCATTTTTTGTTTGTTCCATAATATCAGTGTTGCGTTTCATCATCAGTTTTAACATTGCTAGCCCACATTCATTTAGGATATCACAAATACCTTTAAAAAACATTTTATCACCATTTACATTGTTTGGAAACGTATTAAGTCTCAAACCTTTAGGTACTATCTTTTCTTTTATACATTTATCAAAGTACCAATTTTCTACACCAAGCGATTTGTATTTCTGTAATAATTTTTAAAAATCTTACATTTGTCCTTATAAGATAAGCTGTTTGCTGGTTCTTTCGTTTTTTTCTTTTTCCTTAGTAGAAGTACAGGATTTGTTTAACCATGTGCTGAAGTCCATATCCTTGTACATGTCCATAGCTTCCACTTCTATTCTGTCATTAGTTCCATTGGTACGAAAGGTTGAAACGTTGTGCCCTTCATTAATTCTCCTCCTCGTGTTTTCCACCATACCTTCTTTAACTCTAGTTACATCGTCGCGTACTTCCGACGTCATCCTAACAGCCCCCATCCCCTTCGGGCTGCTTTGCGCACAAGGTATACCATTAGAAGAGCCCGTTGACGGAATGTCCGTTTGCGAGTGGGCTTGGATAACCCTTAACAGTTCATTTAACATATTGCTGCTGTCCATGTACTGGGTTGACTCCTCGTATCCGGAACACAGTGAATACCGACTATTAACCACACAACCGAAGGCTGTAACAAGACCAAGTCACTATAGAACGTAGTGGTTCCAAATACAATGAAGGCTGTCATTTTTACCCTCGTATCACTCTATGCTAGTGATACAAACATCGATCTCACACCAGTTGATTAGTAGAATTTATTCCAAAAGCGAAAATAAAATAAACACTTTAAACACATGAAAAGAGAATAAAATGAAATAACTGATTTAGCGCTTTCATCTCCAACACCAGAGACTTCTTCAGTTTCTTGGTAACTTGATTCTGAAGAAGTCTCTGGTGTTGGAGATGAAAGCGCTAAGTCAGTTATTTCGTTTTATTCTCTTTTCATGTGTTTAAAGTGTTTATTTTACCGCTTTGAATAAATTCTAATCAACTGGTGAGATCGATGTTTATCACTAGCATAAATACGATAAAACGACAGCCTTCATTGTATTTAACCACTTCTATAGTGACTTGGTCTTGTTAACCTTGTGTTAATAGTAGATATTCAGCTCTAACAGACAACAAAAAGGAGACGAAAAACAGTTGCACAGATTACACAGATAAGTAGTAAAATAGAACTGCAGAAAACAGTTGAAAATAAGCAAAATAATTTGGACTGCAGTAACTTATTTTACTTCGAGTGCTAAACCTTCAGCTTGATTAGTCCAACTGACTGCTAATAGTTACATTTCACACCTTCCGGGTTGCCTAATAAAACTAGCAGACTATTCTGGCAACACAATTAAATGCAAATATATTTTTCCCACCTGCCTGTCAAGAAAAAAAAAATCATGATAAGTGCCAACCTGTACATAATACAGTCTTTGTAAAATCAAGCTAAAACATAGAAGTTAACATTGTAGAAAGAGAATAGCAACTGTGTGCAATGATAACTGCTACAATGCGAGTCAGCACTGGAAACAGTTGCACAAACATAACGATATAGTTCTTAAAACATCAATTGGATATGTCTTTAACCATTGTAATTCAGGAAAATCTGTAATTTATATGGCTATTAATGTGCTTATCTTACTTCATCATCAAAATGTTCAGCACTTTTTGTCACATGTAATGTAGACTGGCTCACATGCTCCGTTCAGGTAACCACTAACCATATCAATCTTCATACCTTCTCTCAAGTAATCAAACAGCCCACCAAAATAGTCAAAAACAGTAAAAAAATAGACAAAATTAGACTGGATCTTACTAATTAACATACCCTGCTCCTCCTTAGCTGGTACCCTTCCAGACACATTGAGTGAACAAACTACTTTCTTACTTAAATACAACTCCCACCACCCCCAAAGTCCTATACTTCAAACAATTAGAAACAAAAAAAACACTAACCCCACTAACTTCAGACAAGAACTAAAGCTATATAATTGGTCTGACCTTTATTACCTACCCTTAAACGAAGCTATTCAACACTTCAACTCCACCTTTTTAGATATATTAAATAGACATGCCCCTGCAAGAACTACTAGAGTAAAGTCAAAACCAGCTTCATGGTTATCTAGGGAAACTAGGCAAAAAATAGCTGAAAGAAATAGAGCCTGGACAACCTGGAGGTCCAATAAAAGGCCTAGTACACAGCAAGCCTACCAACAGATTAGAAATCTAACCAAAAAACTAGTTATCCAAGACAAGATAAACTACTTCATTACCCATCAAAACCAACACATGAATAATCCTAAGAAATTCTGGGCAGGTTTTAAACAAGTTACTGCACTCTGGTAAAATCATTACCCTACCCCCAACATCAGGTTTAACAAAAGACAACACAGCCAAATCATTCAATACATTCTTTACTGAAGCCATACAAGCTCTAGCCCAACAACATCTCACTGTCACTACAACAGGTGTCCACACCTCCACTAACAACATGCCCACTTTTAAACTGCAACCCACCCCAACCTCCTACATAAGAAAACTCCTATCCCAGCTGAAACCCACAATACTAGGAGTAGATTCCCTCTCCAATGAATTTCTAAAACTGTCAGCAGCAGAAATAGCTGTACCAATTGCTATACTAATCAATAGATCAATCACTGAAGCGACAGTGCCCCCAATTTGGGAAACTGCCTATATCATACCTCTTCACAAAGGGGGCACTTCCCATGACATATCCAACTACCGACCAATCGCTATTCTATCTCCACTGGCTAAAATATTAGAAAAATGCATCCACAATCAACTAATGTCCCACCTTATAAATCAGGAACATATATCTCCAACTCAACATGGTTTCTGTTCAGATCATAGTACTACCACAGCTCTGTTAGCATTCACAGATACCATAAACCATAACAGGAATAATGGTAAACTTACTTCTGCCCTTTTCCTAGACCTATCAAAAGCCTTTGATATGGTTAGCATGACAACTCATCTGCTACCTCAAAAACCTAGGCTTAGACAACCAATCAGTCTCCTGGTTTGAAAACTATATTTATTTTATTTATTTACATTTGTTGACTGGGAGTGTCCGACTGGACGTAGGTGCATTTTCAGCGGAGGCCTGGGGAGAACAGCTCCACAGTTAAAATAAACAGACAGTAGTTACATTGGATTACATAGCGATTAACAATTTAACATAGCAATTAATTACAAACATAGTTACAGATGAAGAACATAGTACATCAGTAGACAGCTAGAATCTTTATCTGCGAAGTACATAACAGACATTAACAAATGTTACAATAAGAAGTTCCTGCTGTATAATAAGTACTAGGCTTATGAGCATCTGAGCTTGCTATAATCAAGGTAGTTAGTGGGGTGGAAAGAAAGGTAGTGGTTGGATGGGTTGTGTGATATTAGAGTGGGAGTTGCAAGGGCATAGCCAGCATGTTTTTAGGTGTGCTTTTAGTAAAGTTTTGAAGTGGGTGCATGACGGTACGGAGGTAATTGTGGGTGTTATGGGGTAACTATGTTAGGGACAGGCAACAAGCAGTACGGTGGAACAATAACTTGTCTCCACTTTTACCAGTCACTCTTGGGGTACCTCAAGGATCAATACTGGGTCCCTTGCTATTCTCAGTTTTCGCAAACAATTTCAACTCAGAGGCAAATAACTCTAGCCTATATGCAGACGATGCCAGTATAATATGCAGTGTGTCAATCCTGCAAGAACTACACAATAAAACCCAGGATAATTTCCACTCAGTTGAAAACTGGCTTACTGACAATGGCATCATTCTTAACCCCAAAAAGACCAAGATCCTGCTATTTCAGCCCTCACAAAATACCAGCCTTACCGCCACTTTCAATATTCACTCTAAAAATGGTACACTTATCACACCCAAATCCCACACAAAACCACTAGGCGTCACCATTGATAACAAGTTAAAATTTGATATCCACATTAATCTAACTATTAAAAACACTCACAGAAAGCTAGGTAATCTCAACAAACAAATCCTTCCTGACCCATGCTGCTAGGACCACAATTGCTCGCACTCACTTGCTCTCAACATTACTTTAGGCATTCCCAATCCTAACAAATCTATCCAAAACACAAACCAGCAAACTGGCAACCTGCTATAATCAAATAGCCAAATTTGCTAATAACTCATCTTTTAGGACCCATCACTTTCATAACCTAAAACAATTGGACTGGGTTGAACTGCCAAATTTACTAATCTACAATCAACTTATCACTTATAAGCTGCGCTCCCACCCAAATAAAACACCATCTTTAAGCAACCTAATTCAGCAGTATTCCTGTCCTAGTTAACTCCGCTCCACAGATAAGTTACTATTAACAGTTACTAGATCCCACAACCATGCCGGTGATTCGGAACTCCCTGCCTTCATCCGTTACCCTGGAATCTTCTCTATCCAAATTAAAAAAATCTATCAAAAGCCAACTCAACAACAAATGGTTATGTCCCTGCTCCACACCAGACTAACTTCAGTCCTACTCCACTACTGCAGTAACTCTTGCCTTAAACACGTCTCCTGATACAACTGCACAGTCTTATCAATACCACATTCAGATGCATGATGTGACTAGATATTCAACATATTTTAATATTGCTTGTATTGATCATTCTATATGTCTTTGTCAAGGAATTAATAATGTGTGCTCATCTATATGGTCTGGTTGTATATACTAGAAACATGTTAGAATATTTTGTTTGTATCTCTTGCATATATGTTTCTTTGGAGCTTTTCTCCTTGGGCCTCCAGTGAAAATGGACATATATCCAGTTGGACTATCCCGGGTAACAAATGTAAAATAAAATAAAAATAAATACTATGCTTTTTTGCATAATCTTGTGCAACCTTAAAACATGATCCGTTTATTGTTCTAGTGAGGTACTTATCTCTACAAGTAAATATTTTTAAATATATTTTATGAGATTTCATGAACTTCACTTAAAGACAAGTGTATGTAACGTAAGTAAACTCACTGTTTTCCTCCTCAGCTTGGCTATATAGTCACCAAACAGGAAGCTTGACTCCAGAAGACCCTCTTTCTCTCTGCAAAGAGATAGAGTACTGCCATGATGTATTTTTTTAAATTCAAGTTTTTAAAATGTTCTAAATTGACTGTTATTGTTTAAACAAGTGAGGAAGCTTAAGTTTAGTATTAAACATTTATATTAACAGAAAATTGCAAAAACTGAAAATTAATATAAATGAACCAGTATGCATATTAAATGTGCAAATTGCTTAAAGCAACATTATGATGAGTGTAATGCTGTATTTTGGAAAGAACAAATCTAAATTACTGTGAAATAGTATATTTCTACATACTGCAAGAAAACAGGCAAGACAAACCAGATAAACCAAACCGGGAAGAAGCAGTCCGAAATAACACCAAGAATCGTAAAAAAGTCAGGAACACTTCCTAGATAATACTTGAACGCAACTTTATTTATAAAATAAAAGCGTTTTCGCTGCTGTTCAATGCAAGCAGCTTCTTCAGAAAACAATAAAACATTAAATTAAAACATTTAACAATAAACTAAACTATTAGCCATCTCTTAATCTAAAAAAATAATAATAATAATAATAGTAAGAAACATTCAGAGACTAAGGAAATTTGAAAATGTTAAAGGTAAAACAAAGTAAATGACTTCTTGGATCACATAAATCCCAAATAATAGTATAGGCAGAATAGTACCCAATCTAGGGGCCGAATGTACGTTACTATAGTTATAATAATTAGCCAACTAGTGTAAGGCCACTAGTTTAAATGGTCTATTCAGTTGTTTACTTTATGTAACTTCTCATTTTTAGTTTATTGTTAGTCTTTGTATTTTATTAATTGTTTGATTGTCTTGGATAAAAAATTCTTTCGTAATAAGGTTTTTATTGATTTGATTGTATAACTGCCCTGTTTTAAAGCAGCACTTATTAACTATCCATTTGTGCAGTAGTGATGTCATGATGTACACGCCTTTTTTACAATCAGTATTTACTGCTTGGCGCTTAATGTTTTATTGTTTTCTGAAGAAGCTGCTTGCATTGAACAGCAGCGAAAACGCTTTTATTTTATAAACAAAGTTGCGTTCAAGTATTATCTAGGAAGTGTTCCTGACTTTTTTACGATTCTTGGTGTTATTTCGGACTGCTTCTTCCCGGTTTAGTATATTTCTACATGGCAGATTATGCTAAAAATGCTAAGGTATTATATTTTACATGTTAAGTCGCATATACGTACAGACTAAATAAGGGGTGCCACCTTCTGTTGTAGCAAAACCAGACCCACATCTCTTGTACCTCCCTGTAACCCTGCCCATCCCCTCCCCGGGTCTGTCATGCAATTGCAACACATTAGCAATGCTTTTTTTTTTTTTTTTTTTTTTTTTTTTTTTTTTAAAGCATAGTGAATTTGCTGGTTTAACAAACTCTGGTGGTCTGTTTGTCTGAAGAAGAGTTCTGGAGTTTGTACCATGTTTTCTGGATTACCAGACAATCAGTTTGATTTTCAGATAGTTTGGGAAAAACAGATAGGTGGAATCCCTCAGCTTTTGTATACAGATAAAATATGTTAAAACAAGGAAGAAGATTTGGTTAGAGCAGGGCCTGTGAAACAATATTTGTTATATTGAGTCCATATTCAAGATTAAAGGACAAAATTTGAAAAGTTGCATTATATTTAAGATGAACAATTTTTATCCCCAAGACCTAAATATTAAATTCTCACAGAAAATGGATAATGGATGAAATCTGATAATAATGAAAACCTGAAGTCCAGAAAAATGTAGTCTTGGGTGAAGTTTCTACGTCTGTCACTGGATAGACAAAATATATACTTCATTCAGATAAACACACTAATCTATTGTATTTATGTTCCATTTTTCACAAGTATTTGTGTTAGAACATTCAGCCTTCCATCCATGTCTGCCTGCTTGTCTCTTTATGCTTGTATGGCTTTACTCCATTTCATCCCGACGATTGCTGATCTGTTTTAGAGTTAAGAAAGGAAAGGACATTTTCTAAAGAGTCAAAACTACTTGTTCTTTGTGACATAAAGATTGACAGTCTTATTGGAAATAAAATGTGGCACATTTAAGTGGCGTTACCAGTGGTTAAAGGACTGTTTTTTTCAATTACTTTTTCTGAGTAGTCATAATCAAATCTGGTGTTAGAATAGTCCAATTTCAGAGGGGACTTTGCTCAAGCAGTTCTAATAAGTTATTTATCTAGATTGGAGATGACTAACAATTAGAGTATTTGGAGGGACTTGCATTGTCTGGATGTTTTTTGAGAGGCCTCTAGCCTTGGCCAATACCACAGGACCAGCCCCCATAAAGGTTTAAAACTTCTGCGCTCTAACTGGAAAGGATGTTAACTATATTTTCATTTACAGTTTCTTAGGCACAGTACATATTCCTTATATGGCCAGTTATTTTGCTTTATCAAAAATTCAGTGTGTTTTCTTGCATACCCCGTATCCCTTCTCTGTGATTTAAACCTGCTTTTTTACTAATTTGTTATTGGACCGTATTTTTTAGAAGTTTAAACCATTTTTTGCCATTCTTTTGTATACAAGTCTACCTTCCTGTCCATATTGTCTGTTTTAAGGATAATTCTTATATGGATGACAATATCTTCTGGAAATCCTTTTTGTAGAAATGGTTTCTTGCCCAGCAGTTTTAAAAATTGACATATTTCAAATGGTCTGTTGAGATAGACGCTGACATGATTTTTTTTTTTTTTTTAATTATTAATTTTTGACTAAAATAATTTGAACCTCGGAAATAAAATACATGTTTTCTTTCACTTATAGCACTGACTATATCAAGTTTGATAGTCAATTCATGTACAAAAAACTATGATCGTACAGACGAACTAAAATCTGCTGTACTCAGGCCACCATCTTGGTTACTCCATTGTATTCATTTTCAATTTTCAGTGTTTTATTGTTTGTTTCTGCATGACTGTACTGTGATGTGAGTTGGCGTCCTCTGCACCCTGTCTGTATTCTAACCAAGGTTGTTAGTTCTGTGAAATATTAACATGTTTTCATACTCTTTTCTTGGTGAAAGCTTAATGTCAGTATTAAATATGTTTTTGCATACACCACATTTCTGCCCATCAAACCATCTGTTGATCACTCATCTCATTTGCTCCCTCAGTGGCCATCAGCTGATTGGGGGGGGGGTGAACATCCAGGCAGCCATGAGGTGTAGTATGCAGGTTTTCTGTGTTTTTTTTTCCCCTGGTTCTAAAGCTGATTGACTAAATGAGGCACCAGAGGTTGCATGCGCAGTGGGTTGATTGCTGAGGATATTCCTCCTTTCTGCAAGGGGTGCTGATCCAAGCATCCTTGCCAATCCCCCCTCCTCCACAGCATGAGTGATAATTTCTCCAGACTCCACCAGGGAGAACAGATCACACTCTGTAGTCCTTTGAGTACACACAAACTATATTCTGCAACAGAAGAGACAAGTGTGCCAAGGCATTCACTCCTCTCCTTCCCTGCCTGGCTGCTCCAGTGCCTGTACATTTAATCAAACCCCAATAACCTGGGGTCACATTCAACCCCCCCCCCCCCAGCCACAGAACCAAACATTTTTAAGTAAAGTTTGGAGTAACATGCAATGTCAGTTAGTGTCTGTAATCAGAAAACAATGCAAGCAGAAGTTACAGTAAACTAATTTATTATCATCATTTAAGCACTTTTGTCCTGGGGTCAACAACTATCGGACTTCAGAACTGACAGACAGAGTAAAATAATAAACCTAAATTCTCCCCTTCCTTCTATCATGTCTTTAAGAAAAGTTTAGTTAAGGGACAACTAGTAAGGGTGGCTGGAATGGTCTCTGATTTTGGAACATTTGAGATTTTGGGGAACAAGCTTTTGGCTATTTTATACAAAGATGGCATCCACAAACCTTGCTGAATACGTTCTATGCCACTCCTAGGCAAAGGTTTTGATGAAACTAAAGGGAATAAGGAAGAATTAATGTCACTAATGAATTTAACAGAGCTTTAGTAATCATAAAATTGGAATAGTTTTAGGAGTAACCCTGAGCTAGCTAATATAATGAGAGAAGCACCACGGTCTGTATATAAAAAAAGGAAATGAATGTGAACTTTTGAGAGGCATTAAGGGTGTGACTAAAAATACAAAGAGGAAGGGAACTAGAAAATGTTAGTTCTAAGGAGTGTCCACATATTTTGGAAGATATGTTGGTCATAAAAAGCGAATTATGGAATTCTGGAACACTGTATTTACTGCTGATGGCAACTGTGTATTCAGAGGGTTGGTGTATTTAGCATAATGTAAATCCTGCGGTCCGTTTTATGTTGGGAAAACCAAATCCATTTATGAATATTTGCATGACATTAGGAACAGCAATTTAAACAATGTCTTGGATAGACATATTACTAGTTATAGTAACTTTCAAGTATTTCAGATTACTACTTTGGAAGTTGTTCCAACGTATTTAAGAACAGGAGCCTGGGAGGATAGTAAAGAACTTTGTGTAGATTTGGTAACTCAGACTGAATGCTATGTTTGCTCCTGGCTTAAATGACAGTACATATACTACAAGTGCTTTAAAATGAAATCAGTTAAGCTATGAAGTAACATTATAATTTTAATGTATTGTTGAATGAGTTCTTTGTCAAAAACATTTTTAGGTACACAAATTCATTAACAGAACAATTATGTATTTGTTTAAGGATTTGTTGATGTGTAACGTGATGGAAGGAAGGGGAAAATTTGTGTGGGATTTTACTGTGGTTAGTGAAGAAGCCCGATGATTGTTGACCCCAGGATGAAAGTGTTTATCTGATAGTAATACATTACTTTATTACTTATTTTGCTTGGAATGCTTTCTCAATGATTTGAGAGATTGACAGAGTTTATGTGTTGTCCTGAAGTTTTTAAGTCATTTTACATACAAGTGTATCACTGTTGGTTGGTTGTTAGTAGTTTTAAGTAAACACAGTCAGCGTTCATAGTTCTTTTTTATTATGCTGAATGCATATCTATAATGTAACTTTTTAAATTTATTGTTTTGTAAGTTGTTCTTTAATATGTTTTCACTATTTTATTATTCATGTCATTTTTTGTGGGACCTGTCTTACATGTCTGCTGTAAAAAAACAGCAATGTTCACTGAGCCTTTACTCACAAAAAAAATAAATTTAGAAGTTAACTCGGAAATTAAAACAAGTTAAAAGTAGAACACTTAGCACCAATGTAGTTACTAAATAAACTTTAAGACATAGCGGTGTGACATTTTTTTAAGTTCCTAACATTCTCATTGCTGGAATGTTACAGAAAATATTTTGTGTTAATCTACATTTATACTTCAGCATTTGAAGAAAACAATTAACATTATTAGGGATCATTTATTGTATTCTTATATATCTTTTTTTTAAGTCTGCAGGAAGGCAGATTTTTGTGAGAGTCGGAGACAGCAGCAGCAGTCCTCTCTTGGAGAATATGTCAAGTCTGAATTTGGTGTGACTGCATCAGATTTATTTTCTATTGGATCACGTGATGTAAGACATACTGGCAGCAGAAGTAAGAATTCTGTGGAATACATAATGACGTTTAACAAGAAAACCAAAGTAGAACTGCACCTAGAAAGTGAGACAGGAGGACCACATTACAAAATACACAACTGCATTAACAGTTCCTCTTTTCACAGAAACATCTCAAAAATAACTCGCAGTGGGAAAAGACAAAAAAATATGGTAATGGATGGACAGATTTTCACCAGAGACCAGCCATTTAGCCACTCTAGAAAGAAACCATATAAATGCTCATTATGTGACAAGACATTTACAAAAAACTCTCACCTGACAAGACACCAGTATGTTCATAGTGAGCAGAAACCTTATAAATGTGACAGGTGTGACAAGCATTTTAAGTTCAAGTATTACATGGAAAGGCATCAGTTAATTCACGCTGGACACAAGCCATATAAATGTGCCAGTTGTGGTAAGGGTTTTACAAGCAAGTATCAGATGGAAACACATCAGTTTGTTCACACTGGACAGGAACCCTATAAATGTTCCATCTGTGACAAAGGTTTTAGAGACAAATATCGCATGGAAAGACATCAATTAGCCCACAGCGGACATAAGCCATTTAAATGTGACAGCTGTGACAAAGCATTTAGAGACAAGTGTCGCCTGGAAAACCATCAGTTAGTTCACATTGGACAGAAGCCCTATAAATGTGCCACCTGTAACAAGGGTTATGCAAGTAAGTATAACATGGAAAAACACCAATTAGCCCATAGTGGACACAAACCTTATAAATGTGTCACTTGTGGCAAAGGTTTTACAGATAAGTACTACATGGAAAAACATCAGTTAGTCCATAATGGATATAAATGTGCAGTGTGTGGTATATATTTTAAGCAGAGGTACCTTCTCAGATACCACAAGAAAGTCCACGCTGAAGAGGAGCCTCATAAGTGTGTAACATGCGGGAAAAGTTATACAATGAAGAGCTCTCTCACAAGACATCAACAAATACATACTGGCAACAAACTATATAAATGTACAAAATGTGGCAAGAGTTTTACATGGAGGAGTAATCTTGCAGCTCACGAGAAAAGACACAAAGGAGAAAAGAAGCACATCTGACACGTGACAAGAGTTTCACTCAAGAGTCATGTCACAGCCCATGAGAAAACCCACACTGGAAATAAAAAGTATAAATGTACGCTGTGTGGCAAGGGTTACATAGGTAAGTATAGCCTTATAGCTCATGAGAGAAAGCACAGTGGAGAGAAACCATATAAATGTGCAGTTTGTGGCAGGAGTTTTATACAGAAAAATAACCTTAAGGCTCTTGAGAAAGTCCACTCTGGAATTAAAGCTTTTAAGTGTGCCACATGTGGTAAGAGTTTTGTGAAAAAGAGTAATCTAACAGTCCATGAAAAAATCCACACTGGAAATAAATCTTACAAATGTGCCACATGTAGTAAAAGGTTTATTCAGAAGATAAACATTAGAATGCATGAGAAAATTCACTCTGGGCATACTTAAATATGTTACCAGTACAGGTAACCCCATTCAGCTACAGAAGGAGGCAAGTCTGAGCACGTTGCAGGTGCTGAGAAGTGCACTCAAAGACTAAAGAAAAAGTGAATTCATGACATTTGTCAAATTCCGATTTAACAATGGTTTCTGTTTGTGTTACTGTCCTAAAATACCTAAACACTTGGAGAAGTCAAACAGGATGTATAAGATGTATCCCACATGGATAAGTGCTAGAACAACCACGGATGGATTGTGCACTGACAAACCAGTGGCTAAGTCAGGAGGGAGTTTAAACTAAAAGATGAAAGGTTAGTGGCATCTCAAGATACTGTACTACATATGTGGTCATTCACGTTAATCAAAAACACAGGAAATAAAATCAAATCTAGGCCTTGCAGCATGAAACCAGAAACAGTTACCCATGTCACTGTGGGGTGCAGTAAAGGGTGTGTGTATATACTGACAGACATGACAAGGTTGTTACTCTGGAGACTAAACGTAATACAGAGTAAGCTGAGAAGCATTAAAAACATGATGCAAAAAGGATTACTGAAAACACAGAGTCATCCAGTGCCAACAATTAAAAAGATGAAACACAAAAACAGATATTGTAAGAGACCACCTCAAGGCCCGATCCCTGTATTCTTTCTCCTACAGGCTCTTGATGGATGAACTATGCCTGGCATGCAAAGCATTGTCAGACCCCACTCTGATGGACCTCCTGCATATCTGCAAAACAAACAGCTCCAGAGTTATCCATTCTAAAGACTTAAACCTTGCCTGTGATATAAACAGGACCTGCTGGAGAGACCGGTATGTATCCCAGAGACAACTCCATCTCTGGAACAGGCTCCCCATCCATGTGAAGCAGTTCTTTCCTAACCCAATTCAAGTGTAACTTGGACAGTTGGATAGGGAACAGGAAATTCATCCCTGGTTTGGCACCTATGTCACTAATGGACACAGGCAACCTATAAGTGGTTCATCTCCTAGGCCCCTACTTGTAAATGTTTCATCTCCCAAGCCCCTACTTGTAAATGTTTCATCTCCCAATTCCCTGCTTACACTTATCCAGGGTACGAGAATTTGTCAGAGATTTAGGATATATGGCTAGCCTTAAAAAGGCCCTTGTGGTTGTTAGCCTAGTAAACACCCATGTACCTATAAGAAGACACAATACAGCACTGACTATCAAAACTGCTATACCAATTGAGTATAGTGCTTTATATATTGAAAGGAATAGTTATAAAATATCAAAACTTGCAATCATAAACTAGAGAAATGAGTAACGATAGCGAGGTAGTTCCAATGGTAGCAGGTACAACTGGCCTAATAAGAATTTCCAAATGTATGTAAATAAACTTTAAGTCTTAGTAGTATGACAAAGCATTTTTTACATTTTAGTAGTCTTATTACTGGGATATTACATAAAAATGTCTTACTAAAATTAAATATAAAAATGTGTAAGAGATTATGTTAAACTATATCTGTACTAATCCAGGTAACCCAATATGGACTACAGAAAGAAATAGTTTAGGATACGTTTGGTAAATACCAAAGATTGAAGTAAAAATGATTTATTGAACTTTAACTATTCCATGTCTTAGAAATGTGGCCCATTCCTGTCACAGTACTAAAAACTAAATACTTCAAGACATTAAATAAATAGATAAACATTACAGTAGTACAGCATATAATAAGACTTGGAGTAACAGGTTAAAATCCCATGATAAACTTTCTGAAGTTTTCTTAATGACTCAGGAATGTTTTTGATAGAGGTTTGGCAATAATTTTCTTACAACTTGGTCATTTGGAGGTTCCACTGACTGGTAAAAAACTGCCCATTCCTGTCACAGGCACTAGAGTCCAGGCCAGAAACACTAAAATTGCAAAATCCTCTGCAGGAACCAGAATGTTTAGGAGGTCGGTGGAGGAATACAAAGAAAGTATACTAAACAAGCAAGCAATTTAAGGTGATTCAACAATGTTTTAAATGGATGTGGGAAGGAAAGCTACAGCAACAACTGAGACATCACTGAAAACAGAGGAAGGTAAAGCATTTTGAAAATTGTGGAGAAATGGATCTAAGAAGGCCCTGTTGAACCCCCAAAAGGATGCTGAACGGATAAAAGATGTAAAAATAAAAAAAATAAGACCTTCTAATTTAGGGGGTGGGGATTGGGTTGAAGTAACTGCCAGTGAGATGAAAACAAGGATAATAAAGGCTCCCAACTAGAAAACACTGGTCTCAGATGCTCTACCTAACTTCTGGCTAAAAGTATTAACACCTTTATTCCAGGACTTAGTCTTAAATAAAAAAAAAAATATGTATGTATGCACATCCTGAAATTCTACCAGTCTAGTTAACAATGAGCGGTAAATGTACTCCTACTTAAAAGCGATCATATAGATCTTAAAGATTACTGATCAATAGTTTGTCTTATGAAAACATGTAACCTGTACACAAGAGCTGATGCCAATAATCTACAGTTATAGCAACAGGACAGAAAAAGAGCAACAGAGAATCATAAAAAATAAGTTTCATCTTTTACTGCGTAAAGTCCTGGCGGAGACCTGAAAAATGTCAGGAATGATGGTATGGCACCGACAATCTGCAAGGAAAAGAAAACTTGACAGCATTCCATGCATGTGGATTATACAATGCTTTCAGATGTATAAGATTTATCACATATTGCCAAATCATATTGCAGTTATAAAAGTTCTGGATTATTTACAATTGTATGCCTCTCTGACAAATAATTAAAAATAGAGCTACAAGCTGCTAAACCCTTTTCAAATGACATACATAGTAACATTTAGTGTCAAAAAAGGAATGTGAAATAAAAGAATTAAAATAAGAGTACATGGATATCAAGGAATTGTACGAAGAGGCAGAAATACAATATTTAACAAGAACAGAACTTAGTAATTATTTTAGAAGACTGAAATGTAAACTGAAAACCTAGGAATAAAGTTCAAGGTATTAACTGACTTTCTCTCATTGTTCTAACTTGCAGCGTTTGTGTATATCCAAGTGGCTCATAGGTTAATAGATTAGTACTAAGCTAATTGCCCTTGTGGGCCATTTTAAGCCTAGCCAGTTACCTCATGTGAGAATCAAACCCTGTACCTTGTGTCTGTAAGGTACACACCTTAACCATTTTGCCATCCTCCCACTCCAAAAAGTGTTGAATTAGTTGGATAGGAAAACGAGAGCTGCTTAATGCCTATTAAATTATACATGAAAACCTGTGTTTGCCTTGATCATACAGCTATCTGTCTGAATGAGGCATGGGCCTCCTTGAAAATGAATACATGTATAGGTTGGTAATTGTGGAACTGCATGGATATTTGTTGATATCAGATTCAAACATTGTGAAAGTCCTAAACTATAAAGAAAACAAGTCTAAGATGATATCTTTGCTCAGGTTAGCAGTAGCACTTAAAACAGGTAGTAAAAACCATATTCGTGAAAAGGGGGGAGGGGACAAAAATGAAAAGCCACATTTATAGTGGAAAATTATATAGAACATAATCAACATCTGATTTGTGAATGGCTACGGTGAAGTGAATTTACAGTAGAAGATGAAATGTTAGCAATGGCAACTCGGGATAGTGGAATCCATGCAGAATGGTTCACAATATCTGTAATAAAGGTACGAGATGAAAGACAAATACAGGTTTTGCAGCATGGAGGTAGACTTAACTTGTACATCATGCTGCTTAAAGTGTGTCTGTTATACTGCCATGTGCAGAAAACTGAACTGTCTGTTACTTCTGTTTCCGACTACAGTATGCTTATGGCTAAGGGTTTGTATACTGAAGGACACATCAGTGTGACAAAGCTGTGCAAACATTATACTATGCAGGGAACTAGGAGGCACAGGAATAATGAACCGTAAAGGTTTACTTAAAATAAAGAAGTAACAATCATGACAGGTCACCCAGTGCCATTAGGTAAGAAAACAGAAGCAAGAAAACAAGATATTGAATACAAAAGGACAAAATCATAATTACTTATTGAAATCGCCACATCTGGTGACATAATGTCTTATGTACTGAAAAACACAAGATTATAAAAGTTATGCAAATAGAAACAAGAATAGTGTGGAATAATGCCACTCAGGCACTACCAGTAGTAGTAGTAGAAGCAAGTGGGGTAATGATAGAGAAATTCTAGGTGTGCCTAGATATGTTGCCAGTCCTGATAATCTCATGTGTCATACATAAAGAGACATTTCTGGGTACATTTTGACTTATGAGAGCACTCTTGGTAAATATCAGTGACCAAAGCAAAACTGACATGAACTTTTAATTATGCCCTGAGATAGAAACTGGGACCATTACTACCTTAGTATTAAAAAAAAACTGAACACTTGTAGAAATGAAACATAGGCAGAAACCATATAACTATACAATGAGTTTCAAGTGTTTTCCAGTTAAAAGTCTTCTGACAGTGTAGCATTATCCACATATGTAGAAATACATCCTCACATCTTGGAGAGTACCTTCATGTGGTGGACCCTGTTTTGTTTATAATCTCACCAAGACAACACTGATATGTTGGCTGTATTTTATATATCATGAAGAGTGGTAAGTTAAAAAAAAAAAAAAACACGATCCACAAGCCCCAGGATAAAAAAAGTGCCCAGTCGTGGTGTATACAGTAGTACCAGAAATGGAAAAAAAGGGACTGCACAATCCTCAGGACATGAACACATTCCACCCCCCAGGGTTAGACCAGGCTGAGGGGGGGGGGTGGCTCCCTTGTGGCAGAAGGAAGTATTCCACAAAAAATCCAGAAACAGGGCAAAACAGAAGCATAGAAATGATAAACTGGTCTTCTAAGGAAAAGGAAGAATGATGTATTGTTACTGTTATTTGTGTATTTATTATTTATTATGTTTTGTTATGAATTATGTATTGTTACTGTTATTTGTGTATTTATTTATGTATGTTTTGTTATGAATTATGTATTATTACTGTTGTGTATTTAATTATTTATTATGTTTTATGAATTATGTATTGTTACTATCTGTGTATTTATTTATGTATTATGTTTTATGAATTATGTATTGTTTCTGTTATTTGTGTATTTATGTATTATGTTTTGTTATGAATTAAGTATTGTTACTGTTATTTGTGTATTTATTTATGTATTATATTTTATGAATTGTGTATTGTTACTGTTATTTGTGTATTTATTTATGTATTATGTTTTGATATGAATTGTGTATTGTTACTGTTATTTGTGTATTTGAGCAGCCATGGTGGTGCAGCTGTTAGGGTTGCCGCCTCACAGCAAGAGTTTCTCTGGTTCGATTCTCGGCTGGGCTGCCTTCTGTGTGGAGACTACATGTCCTCCCTGAGGTAGTGTGGGTTTCCTCCAGGTGCTCCGCTTTCCTCCCACATCCCAAAGACATGCAGTAGTTGGACTGGACACTCTAAATTGGCCCTAGGTGTGAGTGCATGTGAGTATGAGTGTGCGTGTGTGTGAGTGTGTGCCTTCTGTGGAAGGTTGGGCGCCATGCTGGTAACTCGACACTGTAAAACTCCACTGCCAATCACGAGCGGACAGATGATCCGCTGTGGCGACCCCTAACCGGGAAAACCCGAAAAGAAAGAACACTGTTATTTGTGTATTTGTTATGTATTATGTTTTGTTATGAAATATGTATTGTTGCTGTTATGCAAGAAGCCCAGATTTTCCAGACAGAATCCTTTTAGAAAGATTAAGAGACAATTTTTTGGAAAGAAAAAATACTTGCATACGAAAAACTGTCAAAAGCTACAATTAAAAGTTTGTATTCTTTAATATAACTGATCACTGAAAAACATTATACAGATGATGAAACTCTGGGTGAACTGGAAAAAGAAGCAACAGAGAGAGTGCATAAATATAATCAACAAAACCCAGAGATTTTTAAAGGATATAAAAAAGAAACATGAATATGAGAAAGAAAAGTAGATGTGATACAATGTAATGTTTATGTAAAGGAAAAAGCCAAACTAATTGATACAAAAAAAGCAGCTTGAAGAATATTTGAAGAGAAACTCCAGCAAAGGCACCCAGATATGGAAAATGTATACAAAAATAAGATCACAAAAGGAAATGTATGAAAGATTAGTGAAGTAGAAGTTGAAAAACTAGAAAGCAAAGTGATGGAGTACCTAGAAAGTGAGGGGTTTAATTCAGAAACTCCAAAACAGGCAGTGTTACAACATTATGAACCAGTGGGTCCCCCAGTGGAGTAGCAGAGGGAGTTGAATACATCTGAAGAATGTATACCAGAGTCATATTTTGGAGCCTGCTACATGAGACTTGCATGAAAGTTCAGTTGAAGTTTCACAGCATGGGAAAGACCAGGAGATGGTGACAAATCTGACACGTGTAATGCTGTAGCCTGATAAGGCAATGGGTCCCCATATAGAGGAGCATCAGGTGAAGCAGGATGCATCTGAAGAGGATATGTTACAGGTCAATGTTCTGGAACCTTCTTTGGAAGACTTGCAGGAAATGGAGAACAAATAAGATTCTCTCAAGTCTAGAAGAAAATGATGTATGGGAAGACCTCTGACTTAATAGAGATGCATAGATGTATTAAGATATATGGCAGAAACAGGTTACAGAAAGTAAATAAGACCCAAATGTTAGAAACCTGGTAAAACACAAAGTAATCAGGACTATTTAGAGAAGCTCATGTGATACAACAGAAATCAACATGATACACTAGTAACAGATAAAGTGTTACTACAAAAGTGCAGCTTAACAAAAGAAGAGAAGGGAGTAAGCAGAATGACACCATGGAGGAATCAAACACACGACACTAAAAGTAAGACAAGTATCCCTGTAAAAAGGATACAGAAAAGGGAAAATTCATAGAAAGACAGATGTAGTGAAAGCAACACACAACAGTAAAACAGATCAGGATTTATCATACATTATTGTCAATAGTAAACTAAAATATCAGCACAAGCAGAACAACATGCAAGGTATGCAGCCAAATATAAATAAACCTCCAAAATAATTAATTTATTGATGACCCAAACAAGTTTTATAGAGAACTGGGAACAAAGCTAAAGAATATGCAAAATAGGTGCAGTGTCTACCAAAAACACTTGAAAATGGTAAAAACAAATGCCACAGAGGGTCCACAAATGGTTTAAAAAGAATTTAATAGTATACCATAAAACATTGAGTGCTTTTGTCTCCCAAAATAGACCATCAGAATAATTTCACACCAACAAAGGCATTATGTAGTATCTAATAACAATTTTCATTGGCTGTAGTTAATGAATCAGGTGAACCTGTTCTTTTCATATTTTTTTCTTAAAGAACCCAGGTATATGAGATAGTTAGTGCATAGAAAATTTCAATCTTGTTACAAACAAGGCAGACATAGTTTGTGTGTGTACATATGTACCAAACAACATCATAGTGTAAGTGATGGTTGAATAACCTGTAATTTATTAGCCCTTGTGCTTAACACAGGAGCAATAGACACATTGTCATTTAAACTGCGGGGAATATTGCACCAACTCTATGTTGCCACTTAATTTCCCTCACTTTTAAAAAGTTTTTGCAACCCCCCCCTCTTGGGTCCAACCTAAGCTTTTCCAAGATGCCAAGCAAAACTTCTTAAATCCTTGATATACAATAGAATGTTTGAATAGAGCACCGTTTTAATTTTTGATGGCAATTTTGTATGTGTGTTCATATGTACTTGTCTTTAAGGCATAATCAGTCTTGCCAGCATAAAATGCTAAATATTTAATGCAGTAAGCAAGATATACCACTCCTGAGGTGATGCAATCACCAGCCTTAAATGATATTCTGTTATTCATAGTATTACCTAATGTTAAGGTCTGGTTCCTAGTGAGTAAGTACACTGTTTACAACACCCACATCTCAGTTCCTTTAATTGCCTTTGGAACTGTACTATATTTTTATCCATTAATCTTCTGAAATTAAGTGCTAGCTTAGTAATAAAGGTGGAGTCATTCCCTATCAACTGATATATTTCAATGTTAGTCTTAAAAATGCACTAGTTTGTTTTAATGATGTCTTTGATCTCCCTGGAGAACTGGTTATGTTCTACTACCAAGGCCCTTTCATATTTATGTTCCATATTGTTGGGTACATGTAGTTAGTCCCGTGCCTAAATGTGGTTTATATCTGTACCCCCACTCTTTGTACATTTCTAATAACAATGTATGTAGAATATGACTAGAGTACCCCTATGTTGAAAACATTTCTCTTTAACTTTGCTAACTTGAGTCACGTCATCCTTCAGGGAGGTCATATGTGCCAACCTAATGGCTTGTCCCTTCACTAAAGCTCTTTTTTTGCCAAGTAGAGTGGCTGCTGGCGAAGTGTAGGTAGGAGCTGCAAAAAGTGTTTTTCCTAAAAATGTTGGACTTTAAACCATTAGATGTGTGGGGAAATGAGGGTGTCCAAATATTTTATATTTTCTCTGCTCCAAGAGTATGTAAATTTCAAAAACTCTGTAGTATTGTTAAAGTATTCTACAAAGTTACGGATTTCCTGTACCTCACCTTCCCATAAAATAAATATGTCACCAAAAATGTACATACAAGTGTAGGTTTTTAGTAAAGGAACTTCTAAATACAAACTTATCTTCCCAATCTAGCAATACGAAATTTGCAAAAGCAGGGGGCACACAATGCCCCCATTGCCACTCCTCTTACTTGTTGAAGAAAACCCCCCTCAAATTAAATGTAGTTCTCTTCGAAGACAAGACCACATTGATTCTTTCATGAGAGGGGGTAGACCATCTTATTAAACTCGGGTGGAAATATTCTAGACCTTCATTTTTGGGAATGATAGCAACAGGTCTTTGGCATAAACTGTTACAAATACAAAATGTTCCTTACACAGTAATGGAACAGACACCTATGCTGAGTTATACACCAATGCTTTATACGAGCACCTGTACAAATGTATTGACTCTACTGTACCTGATAGATCCAAAGCAAGAACTTCAAGGAAAAAACAAACCTGCCTGGTGGACAACTGCCATTAATAGACTATACAATAAGAGAAAGAAATTGCTGTCTAAGAGTAGGAAGGAACAGTCTCAAAACTGCAAACACTCCCTCCTCAACAAGCAAATAAGACTCCTAGTGAAGTCCTCCAAAGCTAACTAAGAATCCAAATTAGCTTCCCTAACTAAGGAGAACCACAACACATTCTTTAGTTAAATCCGTACTCTCAAAGGTAAGGCCCAGATATGCATTGAACTCATAGTTGATACTGCATATACAGAACCTGTGGCTATAGCAAACCTGCTGGTTGACAGGTTCAGTGAAAAATTCACTTCCCTGTCCCTGCCACATATACCCCAAAGTATCCCTAACACCTGTCCCCACCTAGTATCTCCAAGGAGCTGGTCTTAAATGCCCTCTCCAAGGCCAAAAACACAGCCTCTGTGGGACCAGACAACATCCCGGGCTGTGTTCTACATGGTTTAAAACAGGAATTAGTATCACCATTGGGCACGCTTTTGAGACACAGCCTAAGCACTGGCTTCAGCACAGGGGAATGGGAAACAGCTACCATCATCCCTTTGCACAAAGTGGGGTGCATCCACTGACCCTGGGAACTATAGACCCATTAGCCTGACCATCCTTATTTGCAAGGCCGTGGAACAAATTCTTATGGACCTTATTAAAAAAGATATGGGAAATCTCCAAACACTTGACCTTACACAGTTTGGCTTTGTCAAGGGGAGATCATGCCTGTTAAACTTTGTGGACTTTTTCAAGAAGTCAGCAAAGCCTTAGATGGGGGTAAATCTGTGCATACAACCTACCCAGACTTAGCCAATGGCTTGGACACAATTCCCCACTCAGGCATCATTGATAAATTCGCCCAGCTGGGTATCAACCCATATATTGTCAGGTGGGTTGCAAACTAGCTCACTGATGGAACTCATTCAGTCAAAATAGGGGACTCCACCTCCCACAGTAGACCCATAACTAGTGGTGTTCCACAGGAATCAGTTCTGGGACCCCTACTGTTTGGAATCTACTTCTTCGAAGTACATACTAAACCCAACGGACTGTAACTGACAAAGTTTGCTGATGACTGCAAACTGGGAACTATTATTGAAACACCTAGCGATGTCAACATTCTTCAAGAAGGTCTTATGCAGACTAATGACTGATGCCAAAGTCATGGTCTTAAACCTATTGCAGAAAATGCATTATCATTCCCTTCGGCAAGGGTGATGTTCCTGCAAACTACCACATCAATAGCAATATCCTAATCACACAGTCAGTGATGAGAGCTCTGGGTACACAGGTTGACAGCAACCCTAACTTCAATCACCATGTCTCCACAGTGGTTAAAAGGGCATTTTGTATTGCTCATCTCATAACTAAGGACACTGCCTCCAGAAAAAAGAGGTTATAATCCCCCTGTACTCTTCCCTCATCAGGCCAATAATAGAGTACAATGTTCTCTTTGGTATGTTTCTTTTCAAACACCTACAGCAAATGGAGAGACCATAAAGGTTCCTTACAATGAAAATTCAGGGTCTTCAAGATCTGTCTTATGCGGACAGACAGAAATCATTGTCACTTTACTCTGTGTCATACAGACTGCTCATCGATGACCTCTGCCTTGCATATAGAGCAATCTTTGACCCAGCTTTAATGGAAATATTGCACATTCACAAGTCAAATGGCACATGGGTCACTCACTCAAAGGACTTTAACCTGGTATGTGACATCAAAAAAACTTGCTGGAGAAACAGATTGGTCTCAAAGAGTTTGCTGGTCTCAAAGAGTTTGCCTCACTTTTGGAAAAAGCATCCTATTCATGTTAAACAAAGCCCCTCATTGGCCCTATTTAAGTGTAATTTGGATGACTGGATGGGTCACCAGAAATTCACCGCAGGGCTTCCACCTGTGTCCCTCTTAGGGGCAATAGGTGCTGATATTAGGGTTTGCTTAAACCAGACACCCTTGGGAATGTGGGTTGAACTTGGCTAGGCTTGTAAAGGCCCTGGGGCTAGTACTGTAGTAACGTCCTATGATCATATGATATGCTCTTTTAGATGTCCTAAAAAGTCCTAAGAGTCTTTAATTAAATGTGGAACTGCATCATATACACATTTAACCCACCTGTCAATCAGAACAGCTAAAGAGTATGTTTTGGATCCAGTAACAGAGACAATGAGTCTGAAAGGAAATTGGAGTACCCCTTTATGAATTTTTGGGATCCTGAAAATGACCGGTATTGTGGGGTTTTAGGGATGGATAAAAAATGATGCGTATCAACATCTGTTTGCTAGTTTAATACAAATCAGTCCTCAAATATGCTGTATGTATTTGATTTTTAGAAACAGGAGTATAAGTATCTGCATCGTGCAAAATTTCCATCATGGTTTTAGAATAATCTTGTGCATCATAAATGACCATCCCACCCCCTTGTGCATCATAAATGACCATCCCACCCCCTTAATCTGGTTGCATGAGGCATTTGGTTTTATCAGCACACAATTGTTCAAGTAAACGATTTCTGCTTTAGATAAATTGGAATCCATTTTTTTATTGGTACAGGATTTGTATATGTCTTCCATAACCACCTTTTCAAAAACAGACATAGTGGGGTGTAATGGGGGGGGGGCTAAAAGTACTTTGCTTCCTATTCAGCCTACCCCTATGTTTGTTAACTTCACCTTCCCTACTGTTTTTGTCATGATAGAAGACATTTAAATTTAAATTTTCTAACAAACAGTTTTACATCTACTAAAGCATCAGCAATTTCAATTTGCCTAGATGGAACAAACTTGAACCCTTTGAGAAACAACGTAAACTATTATTTAGTAGTAATTCTGGAAGTCTAGTTGTAGATATTGTACCCCCTATAAGAACAGATGACACCATTATCACCAACCCTTATGTTCTCCTCCACCCCTTCCCTCTTTTGATTTTTGCAATATAGGGAACCTGTAGGGATTCTGCCCTTAGTCACCATCAAATCTGAAATCACTTGCCTAACTCTCCGATCACCTGGGATTCTGAAAATGCGGATGTTCATCTGTAAAGACTTCCCTGTCCGTTAAATCAGTGGCTGACTCATTCACTTGGTCCCCTCTCCTCCTTTCACCTACTGTAAAGTTGTCACCCTCTACAAAATTAACCTTTTTAATAGAAACAGTGGGGGGGAGGGGCAGGTGTACTGTGGGATGAACATTTTGCTGTGGTATTGCTTAAGGTCCCTTTCCAGTTTTCTTTTTGTCTTTGATAATAGCTCAGTACATTTCTTATCAGCCCTAGAAAGAATAAGCTCATACAAATTCTTAAATTGCTCAAGTAAAGAATCTTTCAAAATAACCTGATGTAATTGTTCCAATTCCTGACTCAAGTTACCCAGGAATGTTTCACTGTATTTCATCATCTTGTGCACTAATTCTAGGCCATAGTTAGCAAATAAATAATGAAATAAGTAACAATCTTTTCATACACGACAAACTAAATTGAAATGTGTACAGTCTTAATACTTGGGGGAACAATGTTCAGATGAATACATTATCTTAAATAACTATTTTCTGTATTTGTACTTTTAAGCTTAAAAGGCCATTTCTTGGAATGAAACATAGCATCTCTTAAAGTAGAACCAATAGTCTAGTTAACACCAAGGCTCGCTGCATTGTTTACAGCATTAACAGTATAAAACACAAATGATGTTCTTCGTACATACAGCTGCAGTCATCACACTTGGGTTATCTGCCGTCAGGCGGTTGGCCGAATTCCAAAGTCTTGGTCCGGCATCAGTTGTCATCGCTTCTTCCCTGACGTCAGAGCGGCAGGGGTATAAAAGAGGCAGCCGACACCATTTTCTTCAGTCTTTCTTGCCGCGCGGTGCCCGAAGCAGAAGCAGTTCGCAAGTGCCGGTCGGCCAGCTCCTGAGATTTACGAAAAAGTGTTTCAGCTGAAGTCTACTATAAAGCTAAGTACCCCGTTGGGGAAACTTTTCTTGCCTCAGACCGATGTCAGACAAAGTTAATAATTGTATTTCTTGTGGGAAGCAAATACCTCATAAGGATTTCCACTCTTACTGTATACCTTGCTTATGGCCAGACCACGACGTCTCGGCCTGTCGTTTTTGTGCACTATTAAGCGCCGGGCGGAGTTCGCTCTTCATTTCTTTGGTAAAAATTTAATTATACTATGTCGTCGGACATTCCGACGCCTATTTTAAGTAAAAAATGCAAGGATAAGGACAGACACCCAAGGCCTGCTCCGAGTACTGAGGCCTCGTTAAGGCAGACTACCGGTTCTCCGGTTCTCAGCGAAGTGCCTACGCAGCCCCTGCCAACCGATGACACCTTTTTACCAGCGTCCACAGTACCTGAGGCTGCAGGTGCCTCCACCTCTATTACCACTGCAGGTACCGACGTCACGCTTACTGGTGAGACGGAAAATGTACCTAGGCCAGCCACTTCTGAAGGTGTTTTCAGGCCTTCCTCCTTTACCATCAAATCGTTCACTAAATCCAAAACTCCTATGAAAACCAAAAAACCAGGTTCTCAGTCCGCTCCTCAAGGCCCCATGCCTAAAAAACAGATGCTTAAAATGGCTGAGGATTTGATCTCACTTATCAGGGGTTCTCAACCCCTCTCAGACAAAAGACCCAGGCTGGAGGAAGACTCCCCTTCCTCAGACCAGATTTCTATTGCCTCAGACCTTTCTGAGGACCAAGATTTTACCTACTCCCCTTTTGAAGATTCTGATGCTGAAGAGTCCATTCCCTCTGTCTCCCCCCCTCGAGGATTACTCTTTTGGGGAAACCCTGCATACACTGAGAGAGCACTTCCATTAAGGCCAAGATTACTCAGATTCAAAGAAAAGGCTCAGGGAATTCCTGCTGCTTCCCCAGCATAGGCCTCTGGCTATTCCTCCAGTCTTAGACATTTTGGATGATGTGTACGCAGAAGCCAGTCTTAATCCAGACTCTTTACCCCCTGCTCCTGTAAAGCCAGACAGGTACTACAGGGTTCCGGATTCACACCAGTTTCTTTATAAAAGCCCTACTGCTGACCCAGAAACTATTTCACAGGGCCCTAAAGGGATTAAGGCCTCTACTGCAAAAAAAACTTTACCCTCAGAGAGAGATTCAAGATCATTGGAAAGGTGGGGGGAAAAAGGTGTATACATCTGCCACTTTAACCATGAGAGCATTAAACTGTCAATTCCATATGTTAAAGTACCAGCAGTTTTTACTAGCTCAGCTGAAAAACAAAATGACACAAGCAGAGCAACCAGATTTGAAAGAGCTGCAGGATTTGTTGCATGGAGCAGAACAAGTGGGGAAGCATACCCTACAGTGTGGTTTTGATGCTTTAGAAGCCTCATGCAGGGCTGCTGTCACAGGGTCTGTCATACGTAGACATGCTTGGCTCAAAGAGCAAACCCTACCAGATCATGTCAAGCTAAAGTTGTTGGACGCACCACTACAGAAAGATGTATTATTCGGTGTTAAGGCCGAAGAGGTACTAAAGAAAATGGAGGAAAAAGCAAAATCTATGCAGACAGTTAAAGATTTCTTGCAGGTGCAGCCTCCACGCTTCAGCAGAAACTGGCCTTCCAAAAATTGGTCCTTTCCAGCCATGGACAGACCTCAAAGAGGCAGATACAGATGCCCCAGGGGTAGAGGACAACCACAAGGATCTTACAGAGGTAAGCAATGGCAAGCTCCAGGCCCTAGAGGTGGAGAAGTTAGGCCACAGGCATTTAGAAAACAGACGCAATGACTTTCCCCTGCGCCTGCCAAACAAAACCATAATGGCAGCACCTTTGGGTGGAAAACTAGGCTTATTTTCAAACAACTGGCACATTGTTACAAAGGACAAATGGATTCTGGAAATTATAGACAGAGGCTACAGGTTCCACTTTCACACCCTTCCAAAAATGAGCGGTATGCCAAACCTGCCACAAAATCAATGGGCAGAGGCACAAAAACAAATCTCAGCTCTCATAGACATGAAAGCAATTCAAGAGGTACCTGCAAAAGAACAAGGTCAAGGTTTTTATTCAAGGCTATTTCTGGTACCAAGGAAGGACAAAGACTGGAGACCCATCTTAGACCTATCTATTCTAAACACATATCTAGAGGTACCAAAATTCAGGATGCTCACACTACAGCAGCTTCTTCCCATGCTGGGCAAGGAGTCTTGGCTGGTAATGTTGGACCTCAAGGAGGCATACCTGCATGTCCCTATCAGACAAGATTGCAGAAGATACCTCAGATTTCTTGCAGGTTCAACACACTATCAATTCTCTGCACTGCTCTTTGGCTTATCTACTGTGCCCAGAGTATTTACGAAATGCCTGGCATCAGTAATTGCTTTCTGCAGACAACGAGGAATACAAATCTACCCATATCTTTATGACTGCCTGATCCAAGCGGACAGCAAGGATACTCTACTACAGCATCTGGCGTTTGTCATACAAGTACTAAACTGCTTGGGGTACACAGTGAACAAAAAGAAATCAAAACTAATACCCTCTCAACAGATAATTTTCCTGGGTGCCAGCTTAAATACAACGACCCAGATGGCTTACCTCACGCCAGAGAAACAAGGGCAACTGTCTCAATACTTCAACAAAATGGCAACTTTAACCAGGCTAACTGCAAGGAAATTCCTGCAGGCTCTGGGATTTATGGCATCTTGCGTCCTACTACTACCATTTGCAAAGCTGCATATGAGGAAACTACAATGGTACCTAAAAAACTTATGGTCTCAACACAGCCACAGCTTGGAAACAATTTTACCACTTATTCCATGTCTTCAAAAGAAATTCCTGTGGTGGGCTCGAGCATGTCAAAGAAACATGGGTCTCCCTTTTTGCATACCACAAGCAGACCAAATGATCACAACAGACGCCTCAGACTACACCTGGGGAGCACACATGGCAAATCAGTGCATCCAGGAAAAATGGAACCAAAGCCAAATGCACCTGCACATCAACCAAAAAGAGATGCTAGCTGTGCAAAATGCTCTTATGACTTTCAAGGACCTTCTGCATCCAGGACAGCTTCTAATAAGGACAGACAACACCACTGTCATGTGGTACATAAACAAGCAGGGAGGGACACATTCCTACCCCCTGTGCAGACAAGCTATGACCCTGTGGAACACGGCATTGGAATTGCAGGTTCAACTACAGGCACAGTTCATACCAGGAAAAGAAAACACCCTGGCAGACAGCTTAAGCAGAAACATGACAGATCCTCACGAATGGAAGCTGCATCCCCAAGTGTTCTCAACGATAACCAAAGCATGGGGGTAGCCGGACATAGATCTATTTGCTACTCACAAAAACTACCAGTTGGAAAAATTCTGCACAAGGACCTATCATCCCAAGGCCTGGAAAGTGGACGGTCTCTCTTTCAAATGGACAGCATTGACAGTCTATGCCTTCCCGCCTCTGCCTCTACTGACCAAAGTTCTACTAAAAACCAAGGCAGAGAGACCACAAATGATTCTCATTTCTCCAGACTGGCCACAACAGCACTAGTATCCTCTTCTAAAGAACCTCTCACACTCACCACCATGGACCCTTCCACAGGTTCCTCTTCTACTGTCACAGCACAACTACAAGACACTTCACAGCCAGCTCAAAACTCTGAATCTAGCTGCATGGAAAATTCCTTAATTTGCCAACAGTCTCTCCTCTCCAAGGAGGTACAGAAAGTCATCCTGGAAGCCAGGAGACCCTCAACTAGAAAAACCTACTCTGACAAATGGAAACGCTTTTGTTCCTGGAATCAAGCAAAGGGCCAGAATCCTTGGGTAATGAATATACCCCAGATCTTACAGTACCTAGCTGAAATATTAAACAGTGGCCTTTCCTTCTCTTCCATCAAGATCCATGCTTCAGCCATTTCAGCACAATACAACACGGATCCTCCTTTATATTCACACCCTCTTTTAAGGCAGTTCCTCCAAGGGGCAAAACATATAAAACCACCACGGAAACAGCCAGCTCCACCTTGGGACCTCAACTTTGTATTGGAGAAGCTAACACTGCCTCCTTTTGAGCCAGCCTCTTCAGCACAGCTGCAGTACTTGTCATGGAAAACAGCCTTGCTTCTGGCTATTACCTCAGCACGCAGGGTTTTGGAGCTACAGGCACTCATGGCTGTGCCACCATTTATCATCTTCCATCAGGACAGGGTCTCTTTACG
This sequence comes from Protopterus annectens, assembly GCF_019279795.1. Taxonomy (NCBI): domain Eukaryota; kingdom Metazoa; phylum Chordata; order Ceratodontiformes; family Protopteridae; genus Protopterus; species Protopterus annectens. The sequence continues at coordinate 959,398,997 of NC_056728.1, forward strand.
AACCAACCCTACCTTCATGCCAAAGGTAGTTTCCAGTGTGGCTTTGAATCAGACTATTCACTTACCTACCTTTTATCCTAATCCACAGAACAAAGGGGAGAGGCTACTCCACTCCTTGGACATTCACAGGCAACTTCGCTATTACCTGGACAGAACAAAGTCATTCAGGAAATCTGAGCAACTCTTTGTGTCCTATGCTACAGGTGCTCAAGGAAAAGCTATTTCCAAATAAACTATATCAAAATGGATAGCCCACTGCATACGCTTTTGTTATTCTTCTCATGGGAAACCAGTGCCTGTATACATCAGATCCCACTCCACCAGGGCCAAAGCTACCTCAGCAGCCTTACTCAGGGGGGTCCCTACCAAAGACATTCTGGAAGCAGCTACTTGGAGTTCAGTACATACTTTCTCCACGCACTACCACCTTCCACTTTACTCAAAATCTAGAGCAGGCTTTGCCACAGCAGTCCTGCAGGGCATTCTAGCCCCTCCAAATTCAGCCTAGTACCAGCCACCCTTTCTTAGCTTTGGGATTCTACCCAAGTGTGATGACTGTAGCTGTATGTATGAAGAACATAGTACGGTTTTGTACCTACCATAAATGTAGATGTTCGAGAACACATACAGCTGCAGTCCAGGTTACCCTCCCTCCATCCCCTCTTAAAGGCTACAACTAGGTTTTTGACAAACACCCTCTGCATACCACCTATTTGGGGTACTCCTTTGTGGTGTATTTGCTTGCAACTACTGTTTTTTGACTTATTTCTTATGTATGTTTGCATAACATTATGTATTGCCTTCCTTTTTGGGGGCACCTGACATCTGGGGCAAGAAAAACTGAAGAAAATGGCGTCAGCTGCCTCTTTTATACCCCTGCCGCTCTGACGTCAGGGAAGAAGCGACGACAACTTTGGAATTCAGCCGACCGAGGGACCGCCTGACGGCAGATAACCCAAGTGTGATGACTGCAGCTGTATGTGTACTCGAACATCTACATTTATGGTAGGTACTGTACTTTTTTCTAAAAGAGTCTTAAAATTGAGTTTAGTATTGTCCTTGTTGTTTCCAAACATTTCAGAACCTGGTTGCTCATAAACTCATTAGTTTGAACAAAAACAGTACCTGCAGCCTGTACATACGTCTGTGGCCATTGTAACATGGACTCCTCATTTGCATCTGCTCAGTTTCCCGGTAAATGGAAGAAATGTCAGCAGTCAACACAGGCTGAGAAAAAATGGCTCTAAAGTTTGTATTTAGATCCAAAACTGCCATTTCTACTCTGAATTCTCAGCAGCATGTACAGAACTAAGCAGTGGACAGAAGGCTTCCACACCCCCTTCCTTAAGAAACCTCTGTCCTCTATCTCTTCTGATTGGGTGAACGGCTCAATCAGTCTAGTAAGTTCACCTTTTAAAGGTACAACATCCTCCTTAGGCTGGATGGAATTTGGCCATTATGACCGAGTGTTGGAAACAGGAAATTCATCCAGGGAATCCATGGAAGCCCTTGATCACCAGTCGAAACATGGAAGATACAAAATAGGGGCAGCTTCAACCAAAAACACTTGAAAATAGTAAAAATAAACACCATGGAGGGTCCACAAATTGTTTGAAAACAATTTAATATTATACCATAAAACATTGAGTGCTTTTGTCTCCCAACCCTCTCCTCCTCCCAACAAATTCCAACACATGTGAGAGATGTAACCATATAGCCATACTAGAGGCTAAGCTCTCTCAATTCAGTACTGGTGTAACCAGTCAGGAGGAGAAGGAAACCACACTCACTACAATTCCAGTCTCACATAGACCTACCACGACAGCAAACCAAACACATAAACACACAAAAACATACTCGGAGGCTCTAAATAAAAATCTGCCTAAGCAGCAGAGACCTCCAAAGCAGACACCCAAGCAACCGCTACCCCAAAACAAAACACGTGCAACACATAGCTCACAAAGCTAGTGTGCCGAACAGTCACAGCCCTTAAGGCTAAACAACACACCTGATACACTTGTAATAGGTGACTCTATCATCAGGCACACTGACGTCCCGCTCACCAGGCTGAACAAGGAGAAGGTCACGGTGAGCTGCCTGTCGGGCGCTAGGATCCACCACATAACACAAGCACGCAGGTCACTCCAAGGCAAGTACAAATATGACTCAGTCATTGTCCAGGCTGGTGTGAATGACCTGAGACGTACCTCCCTGGACTACATGAAAAGAGACATAGAGGAGCTCTCTGAGCATGTGACCCAGGCCGGTATGACCCTGACCTTGAGTAGCATCTTACCCTCACCAAGAATGATGCCATAATATGAAGACAAGATGATCAATTTTAACAATTGGCTTAAGTATTGGTGTCATTCAAAGGGGATCCAATGCCTGTCAGCCTGGGATGACATGCTCGACAAGCCACGATTCTTCGCTAGGGACGGCTTGCACCTGTCACCCCTGGGCTTTCGGGTATTTGCAAAGGCTCTTGCTACTCCCATAGTGCCTTTTTTAGGCAAGGCTCAAAAGACAAACCCACCTCCATAGGTATCACAAGGGATAAGAAACTAAGAGTAATGCTACTCAACACCAAAAGTCTAAACCTCAAGATGCACGCACTCAAAACTCTCCTTAGCATGGAGAACATCAATATCTGTGCAGTAACAGAAACCTGGTTCAAGTCTCCCGAGAGCACCCCAGCACTACCAGGTTATACCTCATACCATGCTTTTCAGCCCCAAAACTTGGACCGAACCACAAAAGGAGGGGGAGTATCAATATTCGTCAAAGATACCCACACCTCCAGGTTGGTGGCACAGCACGAAGCATCAGAGACTATCCATGTGCAGCTAACAGTGGGTAAAACTGCCTTCCAGTTTATAGCCTGCTACAGACTACCCTCCCAAACCCAGGAACCCCACTCGGCCTTCCTGAGAACACTGGAAAATATGAAGGTCTCTCCAAACACCATTATATTGGGCAACTTCAACTACCCAAACATAGACTGGGAGCATTACCCTAGCCCAAAGGTTCCTAGAATTTATAAACTTAAATGCTACGGAACAACTTGTTACCACTCCCACAAGAGGGGAAAACATACTGGACCTGATCATCACCAACATGGGGACTCTATGCTCCAGAACAGAAGTGTATCCCTCACTGGTAAGATCAGACCATAAACTAATCTCACTGGATATCCACATCCCGACCCCACCCCCTGCCCAGAAAACCACAGTGAAAAACTTCTCTAAAGCAAATTTCACACTCCTCAAAACTGAGGTGGAATCCTAAAAAGCCCCCGGGCCTGTGGAATATACGTCCCAGACCGCAGAATCCTTTATAAACACATTCTATGAACACCTTCAGGAATGCATGGATCATGCAATCCCAAATAAAACCATGACCCAATCCTCCAAAGGCAGACGTCCTGTCTGGTGGACCCCAGCCATAAACAAACTATACAATAGAAGGAGGAAGCTACTACATGATAGAGCAAAATCCCAAAAAGGGAAGGCATCTCTGATCAGTATTAGCAAAAAACTACGGGCACTCATGAAATCGTCTAAGGCCAGCTTCGAGAGAAAAATTTCACAGGACACTAAGGATAATCACAAGGCTTTCTTTAGTTATGTTAGGAACCTGGGTAGGAATTCCCAGATATGCTCAGAATTAGTCCAAAATGACAAAAAATACACCGAACCCACAGACATTGCCAACATCCTAGCTGACAGGTTCAGCGCAAACTTCTCTCCCCCCTCCCCACTAAAAGGGCAAATATCTATCCTAGCAGAGTGCTGCCCCTCTGACATCTCAGATGCTTAGGTAAGAGCCTCCCTCTCCAAAGCAAAAAACACAGCATCAATGGGACCAGACGGTGTCCCAGACTGCGTCCTACATGAACTCCAAGAAGAACTAAACCCAAACATAAAACTACTGTTCAATCTCAGACTTACTACAGGATATGTACCCATAGAGTGGCGTACAGCAACAGTGGTCCCTCTCCACAAAGGTGGTGTCTCACCGGATCCTGGAAACTATCGCCCCATAAGCCTGACTAGCTTAGTCTGCAAAGCTATGGAAAGGATCATCATGGACCTCATAAATAAAGATATTGGGGACCTACAGACACTGGATCCTACCCAGTTCGGCTTTGTTAAGGGCAGATCCTGCCTCTTAAACTTGGTTGATTTCTTTGAAACAGTCACCAAGGCCATTGACGAGGGGAAGGTGGTCCACACAGCCTACCTGGACCTCGCAAAAGCCTTCGATACAATACCCCACTCGGGCATTATAGATAAGCTCACCAGCTTGAATATAAACCCCTATGTCACTAGATGGGTTGCAAACTGGCTCAAGGACAGAACCCACATGGTTAGAATTGCTGGAGCCATGTCAGACTCCAAACCAGTTACAAGTGGCGTCCCACAAGGCTCAGTCCTGGGACCTCTCGTTCGGTATATATTTCTCGGAGGTACAGGCCAACACGGAAGGACTGAGGCTGACCAAGTACGCAGATGACTGCAAACTGGGCACCATAATCGACTCTCCAGCCGACACAAGCATCCTCCAAAAGGGCCTCATAGAAGCAGGCAACTGGTGCCAGAGCCATGGCCTCAAGCTAAACGCCAAAAAGTGTATAGTCATCCCCTTTGGCAAAAACAAAGTGCCCACAAATTACCACATACGTGGTAATCCATTAAGTACAGAAGAAGTAATTAGGGACCTGGGGACCCAAGTTGATAGCAATCGCTCATTTGACAACCACGTGGCCAAAGTGGTTAGAAAAACATTTTATATAGCCCACGTAATCATGAAGGGATTCACATCTAGATCAGGGGAGGTCATCGTGCCTCTTTACTCATCCCTCATCAGGCCCATAATTGAGAACAATGCCCCTTTTGGGATGTACCTTACCAGACACCTGCAGCAACTGGAAAGACCCCAAAAGTACCTCATCAAGAGGATCAAAGGGCTCAAACAGATGCCATATGCTGCCCGGTTAAAGAAACTCCAGCTCTACTCAGTGGCATACCGCCTGCTCAGAGGCGATCTATGCCTGACATATAAAGCCATGTCCAACCCAGAATTAATGGACATGCTGCACCTCAGAAAATCCAAATCCCATCGAGCTACACACTCGAGAGACTTGAACCTCAGCACTGAAATAAATAGGACATGCTGGAGGGACAGATTCATAACCCAGGGGCTCCCTTCACTCTGGAATAAAATCCCAGTCCAGGTTAGGCAGAGTCCCTCATTGACTCTCTTCAAGAGGAATCTTGATGAGTGGATGGGAGATCGTAGGTTTACCCCGGGTATCACTTCTGTGTCACTGTTAGACAGAGGCACAGTATACTAACCTCGAAAAAGGGCATAGCAAAATTAATTTAAAATGGGTGGCGAAAGCCAAACACACTCTGGCTAGGCTTATAAATGCCCTAGGGCAGATAGCCTAGTATGAACCTATGAAAAGAGTTCCTCCACTCATTCTATACTTCTAATAACTAGGTAGCTAGAGTATGACCAGTGTTAAGCATAAAAGCTAATAAATTATAGGTTATTCATCCATCACTTACAATTATAATGTTGTTTGGTACATATGCATACACACAAATTGTGTGTGTGTGTCTTGTTTGTAACAAGATTGAAATGTTCTATGCAAAACTATCTCATATACCTGCGTTCTTTAAGAGAAACAAATATGAAAAGAACAGCTTCAGTTGATGTATTAACTACAGCCAATGAAATTGTTTTTAGATACTATATAATGCCTTTGTGTTGGTTTGTAATTATTCTGATGGCATCTCTTTTGGGAGATGAAAGCACTTAGTGTTTTATGGTATAATATTACATTGTTTTTAAACCGTTTGTGGACCCTCTGTGGTATATATTTTTATTATTTTCAAAGCTAAAGAATAGGAAATGCACACAGTTTGGAGAATTATTTATGAAGACCCTGTTGAACATAACAAAGACACCGAATGGATAGAACAAGTTAAAGAAACAGTAAGGAGCTCTAATGTAGAGCCTGTAAAATAAGATGAAGTAACAGCCAGAGAAACTGAGACAATATTAAGAAAGCTCTTAAATGGAAAATTCCAGTCCCAGATGCAGTAGCTAACTTCTAGCTACAGGTATTAACATTTTTACTCAATGATTTAGTCCTGAGTAATAATTACTTATATGTGCTTCCTAAACAGACACCAGCCTGGTTAACAAGAGGAAAGTGATGCACTTCATTAAAGAGTGAACCTGAAAGACATCGTAAGAACTGTACACCAGTAACTTGCATTCTGACAATATACAAAATGTATAGTAAAATTGGTGGACAGAATTTCTAGTCATGTAGAAAAAATTAATTATGGCAACAGATAAAAAGTAATAATAGAAAATCATATGAAACAAATGATCATATGTTACTAAACTAAGTTATAGTAGAGAGTTGTTAAAAGGGAAGCTATATAATAAGCATGGCAATGCAGAGATACATTTGACAGCATCCTACATTCAAGGATTATGGAGGGCTTATAGATATATAAGGTACACTATACATTGACCAGTTACATTGCAGTGAGTATGAAACAGTGGCAAACTGCTTTGCAGCTGAGCCATGACAAAGAGCAAATTTTTATTCCAGGGATAAAAATTCAAATAAGATATTCCAGGGTGATTCTTTGTCACTGCTACTGTTTTGCCTTGCCCTTAACCCATTAAGCTGTTTACTTAATCGATTAGGCCATTGTTCTAGTTTAAACCAAATTTCCCTAAAGACTATTCATCAGCATTTTGTAGATGATATAACACTGTATAGCTCATCAGATGAGGAGTTGAAAGCACAACTACAAATGGTTAAAACTTTTGAGATGATAAAAGAATGACATTTGGTTTTGATAAATGTGAAAACATAACATTTAAAAAGGGAAAGTTGCAGCTCCAAGAAAATATCAACCCGAGGCAGGAATGGGATATAAAGGAACATCAGCAGGAGTGACTATATAAATATTTGGTCAGCAATAAAACATGAATAAATGAGATTAAAGCTCAGTAAGGAATACTTCAGAAGACTGAAACTAATATTGAAAAGTGCCTTGACATCTAGGAATAAAGTCCAAGCTATAAGTAAGTTTTCTCTTCCTGTTCTAACTTACAGTTTTGGGATGACTGACTGCCCTCAAAATGTATTGAATAAATTAAAATGCAAAAAAAAATCTTTATGCTTATCAAATGGTTTAGAAAAATTAGTGTAAAACAAGATTATATATTCCTTGTTCTGAAGTAGGTCTGGGCCTCCTCGAAACTGACTACATGTATAGAACTGCAATTGTAGGACTACATACGTATATCTGTTGACTTCATCTGATCCAGAGATAGTGAAAGTTTTAAAACATGAGAAGAAGTCTAAGAGGACATCTAAGAGTTCGCTATTGTTGTGTTGACAATATCAGATTCAATATTGTCGGCTTTCGACAATGTAATATAGACCCGAAATATGCCATGGTGATTCTTTATCATCACTACTATTTGACTTTGCCCTGAGTCTTTTAAGCTGTCGACTGAACAGTCTAGTCTATTGGTACAGACTGAAAATACAGATAAATATCACTAAACCCTTCTCAGATAGCATAATAATGATATCTGATCTTCACAAATGTGCAGAAGCAACATTTAACACAAGAAAATTGAAGCAGCAAGAAAATGCCAAATGGATTTCAATGTGATATGAAAGGACTAGAGCAAAAATGTGTCTGTAAGTATTACATAACAGTCAATGGGGCAGTAAAATAGGATAACAGGAATGCAGGGCAAGTGAGTCTTACAACCATTTATGTCTCACCACCACCCATCCTTAGATTGTACCTTGTTTTTTGAATAGGGTAGTCCAGTCAAGCAAGGGCTGCCTTTGTGAATATTCTTCCTGTCATCCAGTTTCAGTCGGAGGAAGTATAATCTTATTGCACTGCTTAATTTGCAGCAGGAGTTCATTTCTATGGTGGTGCATGGGTAGGCTTAAAAACGCCCTTGTGGTCATTAGCCTAGTAAATACCTATGAACTTATGAGAAGGTGCTGCATAATAAACCTTCTCTTTACCATGTTTTATTTGCTTGCTTATGAGGATGCAGATCCCTTGTTTTGCTATTTGTGGCACTATTTGATTTATGGAGATGCAGATGTTTCACAGGTCACCTGTGGTAGAGCATGTAGCAATGCTGCTTATCTAAACCTGTTAGGGACAGGAGGTACCTACCTAGGATTATCAGAAAAAAACAGGAGAAACTGAGAGTGGCATAAAAGTATCTGGTGTTAAGACAAGAAATTATGAAGTCCAAAATACAGCCACTAAAAAACTGCAGTAGATTCCAAGTAAACTCCAAAGGTTTCCTCAATCCATTTTTATTAGGATGAGTGCTTTCTTCAATTCACAGACAATCAGATGAGTAAGATGCCACTGGTCACCTTCATACTCTGATTCACAGACTTAATCAGATCAGTAAGATGCCACTGGTCACTTTCATACTCTGATTAACAGACTTAATCAGATCAGTAAGATGCCACTGGTCACCTTCATACTCTGATTAACAGACTTAATCAGATCAGTAAGATGCCACTGGTCACCTTCATACTCTGATTAACAGACTTAATCAAAACAGTAAGATGCCACTGGTCACCTTCATACTTTATTTGCCTGAAAAAATGAAAACAATGATTAGTAAGGAATATCTTACAAAACTGAGACTACGATTGCATTGACATCTAGAAATAAAGTTCAAGAAATAAATCAATTTGCCCTCCCTGTTCTAACTACAGCTTCAACCTTCATAGATTAGAACTCAACCTAGTATGTGCCATCAACAGGACTTGCTGGAGAGACAGATATGTCTCCTAGAGGCTACCTCTTCTCTGGAACAAACTTCCAATTCTGGTGAAGCCGAGCCCCTTGTTGACCCTATTTAAGCGTAATAATTTGAATGACTGGATGGGAAACTGCAAATTCACCCTGGGAGTTTCACCTATGTCCCTGTTCGATAGGGTCAGTAGTTGTTGACTTTGTTCTGCTTAATACCTTGATATTCTTGGGAACAGGGGTTGTACCTGGCTAGGCTTGTAAGGGCCCTAAGTCCATTAGCCTAGTAATCTCCTATGAGTGTGAGTAGTAGGCTAACTGCCCTTCTGAGCCATTTTAAGCCTAGCCAGTTATCTCTTGTGAGACTCAAACCCTGCACCTTGTGTTTGTAAGGTAAACACCTTAACCATTAGGCCACTCTTCCAATCTAAAGTGTGATCATCTGACACTGGAAACTTTTGGAGTAGTTGTGTAGGGAAAACAAGAAAATTTTGTTTCATGCCTATCGAATGATATACACAAATAAATGTGACAGCATTATAAATGCATTGTTCTGATTGAGAACTGGGCCTCCTTGGAACTAACAATACTTATGTGTAACAGATTGTGGGAATGCATACATATTTGTTGACTTATTTTCAAACAGTGAAACTTCTAAACCGTGGAGAAATCAAGTCTAAGAGGACATATTTCTCTAGTTAGCAGAAGTATTTAGTAAGAAATTATGTATGGAAATCAGATTGTAAGAGCACAAAAAACAGGCAACAACAGAATGTGTTAAAAAAATAAAAAAAAAAAAACAGAATGTGTTAAAGAAAAAAACAGAATGTGTTAAAAAAGAAAAAAAACATTCGGAAAGGCTTGCACAGATGTAAAGGCAAAGTGTAGAGAAGGATTGGAACATTGACACATGAATGAGTTAGGTGAGGTGAATTTAAACAAAAGACTAACATTTAATAACGACTGCTCAAGGTAATGGGCTACATGCACAATGGTTCTCTCCATCTTTGGATATATGGTTTGCAGCACAAAACTAAAAACATTTATACATTTTGTTGCAGGCTACAGGAAACTTACGGTCGAAATTTTGTGTGCTGAGAAATGCAACAATGTGGCAAGATTATTACAATGTTGTATGTGCAAATATAACACTCAGGTAACTCAGAAGCAATGGAAAAGGGAACTAGAAATCATTACTGAAAAGGAAATAATCGTCTGGTCGTTTAGCACCATTAGTTCAAATACAAGCAAGACAACCAGCTACTGCAGTTGAGAAGATGACAAAAGTGGTATTGATCATCAAAACTGCCACAAGCAACAGCTACACAGTCTTATGTTCTGAAAGGTATAAAACTGTAAACTATCAAGGCATGCCAGCAGAAACTAGAGCAATGGGAAATAAGAACAGACAATTCCAGGATAGAAGTAACAACTTCAGTAATAAAACAATTTCTAAATATACCTAAATATGTTACTAATAAACATTTGGGTTGGAAAACAAATATGCTTATTGCTTATCAAATAATGTGCAAATATAGTGCTTGTCAAGATTATATAGTTATCTGTCTGAAGGAATCATGGACTTTTTGAAACTGAATTCATGTACATGTTGGAGATTGTAGAACTGCATGCATATTTATTGTGGAACTGCATATTTATTTTTGTTGATGCTATCAGATCCAAACAGTGAAAGTTTAAATGTAAGATGCCATGATTGTTTAGGTTCACAAAAGCATTTAGAAAATGAGCAGACATTGAAACCAAACTAGAAAAGGTAAAAACAGTTCGTAACAGAATATAAGAAAAAAATATAAAATTATTGTAACCAGAAAAAAAAACAGAAAACCCATAGTTATAGTAGAAAGGTTATAAAACTGCTGGAACAACCACATGTTGCTCAAAAGTTGATGCAAGAGTGGCTATGGCAAGATAAATTTAAACCAAAAGATGAAAGGTTAAGAACAGCAGCTCAGTACAGATGATCGCATATGCGATGCTTCACAAAATCTCTAGAAAAACTAGGAGATACAAATGTACATTTTAGAGCTTGGAACTAGAAAGCATTGCGCATCTTGTTTAAGTCTTTCATACACTTATGGATGAAGGTCTGTGCAGTAAAAGATACAACAGCATGGCAACGTTGTTACACTGGAGAATGTGTAAACATAACATTCAGGTACCTGACTAGCAGTGTAAGCAAGAACCCCACAGGAATACTGAAAATCCAATACGAACAGCTAAACAAGTAGAAGCAAAACAGATATTAAAGCTGAAGAGAAAAAGGTCAAAACAGCATTGCCTATCAAAGCTGTTATACTCAGCCACCATACTGTCTTATGTACTAAAACATGAAGTTTTAAAACAGCAAGACATACAAGCAGAAATGAGAGGAATGTAGAAAGAGGAAACACAGTTAGGAGCAACTGGTCTAATTAAAAAAGAGTAATTTCCTAGCATAGAGAAAAACGTCAACAGCAGGGGTAACCCCCCCATCATATGAACTACAGAAACAGGCAACTCTGGTTACATTGTGAGTTTAAAGCAAAACTGATTTTTTTTCAACTGTATGTCTGACCTGAATTAGAAATGACTTCCTCACCTGTCATAATATTAAACAATCCTAAACACTTGGAGATATTAAGCAAAAGACAGACATTGTATTCAAAGTACCACATGTAATAAGATATTTACACATAAAGCTAGATGATAAAGCATTAATATTTTCAGACTGGCCAAGGAATCTCAGTATAGCATGGATAGATTGCAAAAAAATAATTTGACAATATTCCTCAGTCCTAGATTACAGAATGCTTACAGATGTACAGGATCCATCACACATCGATAACTTTTATTACAGTTACTATGAAGAATTGGCAAGTCGCTTTGCAACTGAACTACAAAAAAGGACAAATTGCTATCCAGGGTGTGAAAATCCACTGTGGAATATTTCAGGATGATTCTTTGTCACCATTACTGTTTTGTCTTGCTCTTAGTCCGTTAAGCTCTTTAGTCAACAGCCTAGGTCACAGATTCAGTCTGACTCCAAGAAAATCAAGTGAAAGTGATAGCCGATCTGCCTTTTGTGGTTTACTTAAACTGTATAGCTTATCAGATAAACTCCTGAAAGAACAGCTGCAAGTTCTAAAAGCCTTCTCAATTACATTGGAATATCATTTGGTCACAACAAATGTGCAAAAGCAACATTTGAAAGAGGAAACTGAAGGCATGAGAAAATATAAAAGTTGGGGAGGAATGTGATATATGTACAGCTATCCTGGAATAGATGAAGAAGCAGTAATACAACATGAAAAATTGAGAACGAAACACAGTAAGGAATATTTTAGAAAGGAGAAAATTTCAAAATGGTAGCTCCAAGTCATGAATTCTACTCTGAGTGATTCATGAACTACTTACAAGTTGAGGAGATACAAACAGATATGGCATCTACAATACAAAACAAAAAACATATACATATGTTGGGGAAAGCTGCAAAATGCTTAAGGATTAGTTTAACAAAAATTGGGTTGGACTGCTACACTATAAATATGCATAATTGTTTTACTACACATGTATTAGAAAAACATTAGAATTGTGAGTCATGAAAAATTACTGAAAATAAAAGAAATATAATCACAGGGGATCTCACATTTCCAACTGTTAAGAAATTAGAGAAAAACTGAGATTGCACCTTGGAGCATTTATTTTCTCTTAGTTTGATCAATAGCAGTTTTGAATATGCAAATAAACTAAATGACAGTTTCATTCAGTTAGCTATTTTGTAATGCTAATTTTGAAAATTGCCATTCGGTTTTCATTTGTTTGTCAGTTCAATTTTGTAAGGATTTTCAATGTTTAATGCTTAGGTGAAGTTGGTTGCAATTCTGTTTAACTGTTTTAGTGATTACAGTTCTGTACTCGCGGAGCAGGATATTTTATTGTAGGCGATATTTGTCTTTTCTGCCCAATTCTGTGCTTATGAGTTTGTATACTTAAGTAAGGGAGTGTGTGTGTGTGTGCGTGTGCGGGGCTTTTTTTCACTCAAACTACACTGTTCCATTGGGTTGTACATTTTGGACCCTTATGATTAACTTGTAAGGGATTTACATGTCAGGGCTTTGTTCATGCTAGGTCCATTGTTTTTGAAGTTAGTAATTGCACTAATCATTGATGTAGTCACCCTCAGTGACCAAAGTGCCCTGAGAGATAAGAGATGTAAAAGTGTAAAATATCAGGATCATGGAAGTAGAATCAAAAGGACTGTAGAAAAAATATATGCAGATTACTCCAGTAGTCCCCTGGAGCAAATGGGATAATACAATAGATTTAAAGCATACCTAAGTATGACATGATACGATATGTCATGATATGTTATGATATAATATGACATGACATGATAAGAATGTCAGTAAGTAACACCACATAAAGAATAGAAAGAACCTCTGCTAGGTACATTATGGGTGCTGAGGACATCACTTTGTGCAGGCATTAGACAGCAAAGCAATACTGATTTCATGAACCTTAAATATGAGATGTGTTAAGAATTTTATTTTCCTTTCTGACATGACATCTTAAAAATAAACATTTGAGAAAAGTAAACCAGCCAAAAAATTATTTGCTGAACAGTTTGATAAATGTAATAAATCTAATGCAAGTAATCATAAATCAGCTAGTTGAAAGCCAATAATTCCATCTCAGCTGCTGATGAACTGGGTACACAGTAAGTCCTTGAGACTGATTCACCAGAAATGATCATACACAAGTAACCACATAACAAACAGCCACGTTGATGACCCAACATAAAAAGAAGTAATATACCCGTACACTCTGCTAATTGTATAATTCTGAAACTTTGCAAACACTTGCTAAGCAACAAAAAATGCCCAGAAGGGTGTGTGGTAATGTGTAATTAACTCCTACCCAGGGGTGTTATGAAGCCCAACACTGCAAGCACAGGGTCTCTACAGCCCCTGGAAGGGCATTAATTACACATTAACACACATGCTATCAGGCATTATTGCACTTAGAGAATGGACTGTCTGTAAAATCTTTGTGTTTTACTTATTTTTAAATATTTGTGTTTTACTTATTTTTTTAAGTACTATATTATTTTTTATATATATTTTTGATGTAAAGTCGTTCCTCAGCCTAATGTTTCAGACTTGCTGTAGTATACACTAATGGTGTTGGAGGAAGCATTTTACATCCAAAATATAACACTTAAAAATATCCAGGCATTTACTTTATTTTTTGGGCCCTTACTATAAATATCCAGGCGTACTGTGGTGTTGGTGCTGCGGTAGCTTTGTTGCCTCACAGTTAGATGTTGCCCATTCGATTCTCAGTTAGAGCATCTTCTGTGTGGCAACATTCGTGAATGGGCGTTCCTTCGTTGAAGGTTGTGCGTTAGGCCCAGCAAGCCAGTACGTAAAAATCTACTACCAATCATTAGCGAACGGGAGTTCCGCTGTGGCGACCCCTAACTGGAAAAAGCTGAAAGACACAAACAAACTATAAATATCCAGGCATTTACTTTATTTTTTGGGCCCTTACTATAAATATCCAGGCATTTACTTTATTTTTTGGGTCCTTACTCCTAAAACGTTGGGTTTGTTGCCAGTCATTAGAGACTGAAGCTACTAAATAATGGCACACATTTGAGTTTCACGGTATTATTTTCTTCAGAAAAGTCATACTAACACAAATCCTTTTATTTAAGCAACTTTGTAATTTTATAAGAGCAATAATTAAAATCTGTTCCTATTTTTGAGCCTTTGTTCCCTCTTTATTTTAGGCTTTATCCAGATTTCTTTAGCCGAAAGGTCCATATGGGTACGGAAACATACTGCCGCGCTTACCAAGTCTCTCACTCACAACTCTGTTTCAGAAAATGTATGCCAACACAAATCCTAATAATCAAGTAAATATGTTCCTATTTTGCGCTTTTGTCCCCCCTTTATTTTAGGTTTATCCAGATATTTTGAGCTAGGAGTCAACAGAGCATACCTTTCAACTATCCAGATTTTTGCAGAATGTCCAGATTTTTGGCTTGTATGTTTGGTCCCATCCTTATAAAATGTGTAGTTTTCTGGCAAATCACTGGGGAGTTTTAGACTTCATATCCTTCAAATAATATATGTTAATAAAAACCCTGCTGTTCTATCAACTTTCTAAGTTTATAAGAGCAGTATTTAAAATCTGTCCTTATTTTTTGGTCATTTATCCCTTGTTATTTCTGGCTGTGTCCAGATTTATTGTGCTAAGAGGTTGAGAGGTGTGGTCAAGAGGTATGCAAACCTCTTAACTGATGCTGCTGCCCAGGATCGCTGTCACTCTTCAGTCTCTCACTCACACATATACACACACACAACACACAAACACGCACATGCACACACAAATATGCACGCACAAACATGTACGGACAAACACACACACTGTTCTGCTTTCATACACGCATTCATTCACATATGCAGACAGAATCATATATGCACACACACACACACACACACACACACACACACACACACACACACGCACACACACATGCATGCACGCACAGACACACACACAAGCACAAACACACGCACATGCACTCACAAACATGCATGCACAAGCATGCACGCACAAACACACACACTGTTCTGCTTTCATACACACATTCATTCACATACGCAGACAGAATCATATACACACACACACACACACACACACACACACACACACACACACACACACAAACACACACACACTTTTTTTTCAGTTTCATTTATTTTACACTGGCTAAACAGCAAAAGTGCTGCTTAGCGAGTGTAAGGTAATGGCTCGATTGATATCTCACTCTCATGCATATGCTCTCACACACAGACATAAACACATGCACATTTTTTTTATTTTAATATTTTTCTTTATTATTTTACACTTGCTAAACAGCAAAAGCACTACTTAGCAATTATAAAATAATGGTGGCTATTAAGTTTTTTCAGTCCGAGCTCCATGGCAGTTTGATATGCTGCCATGAAGTTGTGGACTTATTTTTCAGTGGGCATTACTTGTACATTAATACTCTGCTAGAGAACATTCATTCTCCAATCGGGATGAGATCTATGGATGACAGTATAAACTTTGGCTCTAGATGATTGTCTTTGTTGAAGTGACACCCTGGCCCCTTGTGCAAAATGGGAAAGTAGGTTGTAAATTGAGGGATGTATAATTCTGAGAGTTTACAAACACTTGCTAAGCAAGCAATAATTTGTGAAAGATGTGTGTTAATGTGTAATTAATGCCCAGCCCAGGTGGCCACTGTAATTCTTCCACACCACACACTCAAACTTTGAAAAAATATTGTCAGCGTAGCCCAAAGGTCAGACTGGATATCAAAATAAATGTAGAGCAAAACCAAAAGAACCACCACAGCTGAATATACCAGTTTAGTAAAATCAGCAAAACCACACACTCATAGGCACACTCAAACTTACTGTCAAGTTAGAGTGTCCAATTCAACTACTGTATATCTTTGGAATGTAGAAGGAAGCCCACGTGAACACAGTGAGGGCATGCAGACTCTGTACAGAAGGCAGCCCAGCCAAGATTTGAACTGGGGGACCTCTTGTTGCGAGTCAACAACACTATCCACTGCACCACCGTGCTACCCACAACCAAAATTCATTACCCTCAGCCAACAAATGTATGCCAAACCTCCCAAAACCTGCTCTTATCATAGTCATTCTTAGAGACTTTAGCTGTAATTACTTAGGACCAGAAGCCATTAATATATGATAGCTACTGGTCAGCTTAAGTCTTACACAAATCAACTCTGAATCCACCAGACCAAGCAATCCATCTGCAGACACAAACAAAAACAACCACTACTAACCAGACAAATCTCACTTGTAGCCAAACTTAAAAGATTATGGAGAGAAATTCTTGACTGGTCAAAAATGTAACACAACTCCGCTCTCCTAAAGCCCTCTAACACCACCATAGACAAACTCTCATGCATTGACTTCCTGAATGAATTCAGCAACCTGCCACTCCCACAGCCACCCCCCCCCCCCTTTACATTACACTATTCCATTTCAAAAAGATTAGAACTGGAAAGACTGAAATACAATTGGGCCAAATATAAACTGATACTCCCCTAGGCTCAGGTAAACTTGCCCTTTGGTTCATTCACCTTTGTAAGGATTTCATCTTCTACTCCCTCACTCACATATACAACCTCAGTTTAACCTTTGGTTCATTCACCTTTGTAAGGACTTCATCTTCTACTCCCTCACTCACATATACAACCTCAGTTTAACTAATGATATTATGCCTCAGGTATGGAAAACAACAATAGCCACTCCTTTTCCAAAACTACCCAAGCCAACTACTGTTTCCTGTCGTATATCAGTACTCCCCACTTTAGGTAAAATACTAGAAAAAATATCTACAACCAAATTACTGCTTATTTACAGCAATACCATCTTCTGTCCAGGAAGCAACATGGATTCTTGTCTGGATGCAGCACCATAACAGCTGTCTACTCCTTCACAGATGACATCCAATCCAGTATGGACAAAGGCACCCTGACAGGAGCCATCTTTAGTGACCTCACAAAATCCTTTGATCAAATTGACCGTAACTTAATATTTGACAAATTAACTGAAACAGGCATTAGTGACAATGCAAAACCTCAGTCTGTAGACTTCCTCAACAAAAGATCCTTCAATGTAAAAGCAAGTACCACCAACTCCACTGAAACAGCTCTTCTTATGAAAGGAGTACCCCAGGGATCCACTTTAGCTCCTTTGATATTTTATTTATTTATTTATTTTATTTAACATTTGTTGATCGGGAATGTCCGACTAGGTTCCACAGAGCCTGTTTTCAGCGTAGGCCTGGGGAGAAATGCTCCAGATGCATGTCTTTGGAATGTGGGAGGAAACCGGAGTACCCGGAGGAAACCCACATGAAGATAGGGAGAACATGCAAACTCCACACAGAAGGCACCCCAGCCGAGAATTGAACCGGAGAACCTCTTGCTGTGAGGCAACAACGTTAACTGCTGCACCACTGTGCCATCCATTTTCCATACTTACCAGCAAATGTCCATCTAACCATGCTCAGATACCTCTAATTCGTTATGCAGATGACATGCTCATCTACATGTCAAACAAATCCCTCTCTATTATACAAGCTGAGCTTCAAGATGACCTGCAAAACCTCAACCAATGACCAATAGGCCAGATACGTATACTCAGTCCCTCAAAACAAAGGCAAGGCTATTTGGAACCAGTGAAAAAAATGGCCAAAGCACCCAGCTTCCTTAATATTAAAGAAGTTAACAATACCACCACAGAAACTACCACATCCTTCAAATACCTTGGCATTTGGCAAGACCAATCTCTAAACTTTCAGCTACTCAGTCAAAACACATTCACACAGATCAACACACTACTTTTATGGGTGAACAACCTATCACTTCTTCTGTCAACGTCAGCCAAAGCTGCCAGAGGCAAAAGAATACTTTCACCTAAAGTTAAATTTGGATGTCCCATTATAGCTGCAGCCTGAAAGGAAAATGTCACCAGCTTACAAAACATCTCCAATAAAATCTGCCAGTTTATTGCTAACTCCCCCAAAAATGCAACACCACTACCTAACTCTTGTCAAAGTTAAATGGCTCCCAGCACATTTGAGAGCCAGTGCCCTCTTGGGATTACTAATTCCCAAAGTCCTTTCTCCTGAAACATCATCCCCTGTAATTCATAAACGTTTTACCAAACCCCCTACATATAATCTCAGGGGTATCTTGCGATCTCAACCCACCCTACTAACTCCAAAAACTAAACTTTATTGCATGAACTGAGCATTTTCCATCCTAGGACTTAAAGTAGGGGACTCCAGTGCTTCTTCAGACTGAGACTCTGAGCTCTCAGAGGAGAACTCTTCACCCAAAGTACAACTGCATTCAGGTCACATGACATGAGCACTACAGCTCTCTCACACCGCTTTATCCCTGTTTCATCTCATCTTGTCACCCCCTTCACTTCCTGTCCTTCATGCATCCTGCTTCCCTCTCCTCTTTACATCTCTCTCTCACACACCCCTTTATCCCTGTTTCATCTCATCTTGTCACCCCCTTCACTTCCTGTCCCTCATGCATCCTGCTTCCCTCTCCTCTTTACATCTGTCTCTCTCACACCCCTTTATCCCTGTTTCATCTCATCTTGTCGCCCCCTTCACTTCCTGTCCCTCATGCATCCTGCTTCTCTCTCCTCTTTACATCTCTCTCTCACACAACCCTTTATCCCTGTTTCATCTCATCTTGTCGCCCCCTTCACTTCCTGTCCCTCGTGCATCCTGCTTCCCTCTCCTCTTTACATCTGTCTCTCTCACACCCCTTTATCCCTATTTCATCTCATCTTGTCACCCCCTTCACTTCCTGTCCCTCATGCATCCTGCTTCCCTCTCCTCTTTACATCTCTCTCTCACACACCCCTTTATCCCTGTTTCATCTCATCTTGTCACCCCCTTCACTTCCTGTCCCTCATGCATCCTGCTTCCCTCTCCTCTTTACATCTGTCTCTCTCACACCCCTTTATCCCTGTTTCATCTCATCTTGTCACCCCCTTCACTTCCTGTCCCTCATGCATCCTGCTTCCCTATTCTCTTTACATCTGTCTCTCTCACACCCCTTTATCCCTGTTTCATCTCATCTTGTCACCCCCTTCACTTCCTGTCCCTCATGCATCCTGCTTCCCTCTCCTCTTTACATCTCTCTCACACACCCCTTTTTCCCTGTTTCATCTCATCTTGTCACCCCCTTCAGTTCCTGTCCCTCATGCATCCTGCTTCCCTCTCCTCTTTACATCTGTCTCTCTCACACCCCTTTATCACTGTTTCATCTCATCTTGTCGCCCCCTTCACTTCCTGTCCCTTGTGCATCCTGCTTCCCTATCCTCTTTACATCTCTCTCTCACACACCCCTTTATCCCTGTTTCATCTCATCTTGTCACCCCTTCACTTCCTGTCCCTCATGCATCCTGCTTCCCTCTCCTCTTTGCTTCTCTCTCTCACACACCCCTTTATCCCTGTTTCATCTCATCATGTCACCCCTTCACTTCCTGTCCCTCGTGCATCCTGCTTCCCTCTCCTCTTTGCATCTCTCTCTCACACACCCCTTTATCCCTGTTTCATCTCATCTTGTCACCCCCTTCACTTCCTGTCCCTCGTGCATCCTGCTTCCCTCTCCTCTTTGCATCTGTCTCTCTCACACCCCTTTATCCCTGTTTCATCTCATCTTGTCACCCCCTTCACTTCCTATCCCTCGTGCATCCTGCTTCCCTCTCCTCTTTACATCTCTCTCTCACGCACCCCTTTATCCCTGTTTCATCTCATCTTGTCACCCCTTCACTTCCTGTCCCTCGTGCATCCTGCTTCCCTCTCCTCTTTACATCTCTCTCTCACACACCCCTTTATCCATGTTTCATCTCATCTTGTCACCCCCTTCACTTCCTGTCCCTCATGCATCCTGCTTCCCTCTCCTCTTTACATCTGTCTCTCTCACACCCCATTATCCCTGTTTCATCTCATCTTGTCACCCCTTCACTACCTGTCCCTCATGCATCCTGCTTCCCTCTCCTCTTTGCATCTCTCTCTCTCACACCCCTTTATCCCTGTTTCATCTCATCTTGTCACCCCCTTCACTTCCTGTCCCTCGTGCATCCTGCTTCCCTCTCCTCTTTACATCTGTCTCTCTCACACCCCTTTATCCCTGTTTCATCTCATCTTGTCACCCCCTTCACTTCCTGTCCCTCATGCATCCTGCTTCCCTCTCCTCTTTACATCTCTCTCTCTCACACCCCTTTATCCCTGTTTCATCTCATCTTGTCACCCCCTTCACTTCCTGTCCCTCATGCATCCTGCTTCCCTCTCCTCTTTCCATCTCTCTCACACACACACCCCTTATCCCTGTTTCATCTGATCTTGTCACCCCCTTCACTTCCTGTCCCTCATGCATCCTGCTTCCCTCTCCTCTTTACATCTGTCTCTCTCTCACCCCTTTATCCCTGTTTCATCTCATCTTGTCACCCCTTCACTTCCTGTCCCTCGTGCATCCTGCTTCCCTCTCCTCTTTGCATCTCTCTCACACACCCCTTTATCCCTGTTTCATATCATCTTGTCACCCCCTTCACTTCCTGTCCCTCGTGAATCCTGCTTCCCTCTCCTCTTTACATCTGTCTCTCTCACACACCCCTTTATCCCTGTTTCATCTCATCTTGTCACCCCTTCACTTCCTGTCCCTCATGCATCCTGCTTCCCTCTCCTCTTTACATCTCTCTCTCACACACCCCTTTATCCCTGTTTCATCTCATCTTGTCACCCCCTTCACTTCCTGTCCCTCATGCATCCTGCTTCCCTCTTCTCTTTACATCTCTCTCTCATACACCCCTTTATCCCTGTTTCATCTCATCTTGTCACCCCTTCACTTCCTGTCCCTCATGCATCCTGCTTCCCTTTCCTCTTTGCATCTCTCTCACACTCACCCCTTTATCCCTGTTTCATCTCATCTTGTCACCCCTTCACTTCCTCTCCCTCATGCATCCTGCTTCCCTCTCCTCTTTGCATCTCTCTCACACACACCCCTTTATCCCTGTTTCATCTCATCTTGTCACCCCTTCACTTCCTGTCCCTCATGCATCCTGCTTCCCTCTTCTCTTTACATCTCTCTCTCACACACCCCTTTATCCCTGTTTCATCTCATCTTGTCACCCCTTCACTTCCTGTCCCTCATGCATCCTGCTTCCCTCTCCTCTTTGCATCTCTCTCACACTCACCCCTTTATCCCTGTTTCATCTCATCTTGTCACCCCTTCACTTCCTGTCCCTCGTGCATCCTGCTTCCTCTCCTCTTTGCATCTCTCTCTCACACCCCTTTATCCCTGTTTCATCTCATCTTGGCACCCCCTTCACTTCCTGTCCCTCGTGCATCCTGCTTCCCTCTCCTCTTTACATCTGTCTCTCTCACACCCCTTTATCCCTGTTTCATCTCATCTTGTCACCCCTTCACTTCCTGTCCCTCATGCATCCTGCTTCCCTCTTCTCTTTGCATCTCTCTCTCTCACACCCCTTTATCCCTGTTTCATCTCATCTTATCACCCCCTTCACTTCCTGTCCCTCATGCATCCTGCTTCCCTCTCCTCTTTACATCTGTCTCTCACACACCCCTTTATCCCTGTTTCATCTCATCTTGTCACCCCTTCACTTCCTGTCCCTCGTGCATCCTGCTTCCCTCTCCTCTTTGCATCTCTCACACACACCCCTTTATCCCTGTTTCATCTCATCTTGTCACCCCTTCACTTCCTGTCCCTCATGCATCCTGCTTCCCTCTCCTCTTTACATCTCTCTCTCACACACCCCTTTATCCCTGTTTCATCTCATCTTGTCACCCCCTTCACTTCCTGTCCCTCATGCATCCTGCTTCCCTCTCCTCTTTACATCTCTCTCTCACACACCCCTTTATCCCTGTTTCATCTCATCTTGTCACCCCCTTCACTTCCTGTCCCTCATGCATCCTGCTTCCCTCTCCTATCTCTCTCACTGCTTCTTCTTTCTGCTCCTCTTCCCTCTGCATGCCTCTCTCACCTTTCCTCTATCTTCTCCGCATGGTACCCTTTCCTACAGCTATTCTGAATTGCCTCTTCTCATGTCTTCATACCCCTCTGTATAATGACATGCTGCTATCCCTGTAGCATAAGCCATCTCACTCATTATGGCTGCATCTTATCCACAAGGCTCTGCTAGTCATAATTCCATTCATCCATCAATGGTTTGACTTTGTAAACTGCTTCTTGAACTAAATGTTGTAGCATGTTCTTGAATCTGTAAATATATATATATATATATATATATATATATATATATATATATATATATATATATATATATATGAATATATGGGTACAAACCATAACACCTAAAACTCATTTCACTGACAAGTAGTACAATAAGGCAAATCAAAGGTGTATGTCGTTTTCCCCACTGTAGTACAATCCTGGTATATATAGTGAGGGGGGTGTGGGGGGCACAGCCCCCCCAACCTAGTTGACTTTTACCAAATAATGTAAAACAAAACTAGACAACATAAAACCAAAGTAAGTGGGGGCTACACCCCCACACACCCCCAACTATATCTACTAACATCAGGATCGCACTACAGTGGGGAAAAGGAGATACACCTTTGACTTGCCTTATCGTACTACTTGTCAGTGAAATGAGTTTTAGGTGAAGTGATACGTACCTATATATATATATATATATATATATATATATTTTTTTTTTTTTTTTTTTTTTTTTTGGCATATCCTTCTATCAATAAATGTTTTGTTAATTTCTTAACTGACCTTATTCCCCAGGCTGTAACTGAAAATGGTCCATTGAGATCAGTGCACTACCCTGGTAAGCAAATATAAATAAATAAAAATAAATAAATGAATAAATAAAGCAAGTGTAGGCATTTTATTGGCACAGGGCAAAGAAGCCAGACTGCTATTTTTAGGTACCTGTATAAAACTGGTGAATTTCCACACCTCTACCCATCATATTGATGGTTAGACATGCCCTGTACAGACAAAAACACCTAAAAACCATATTTTCCCAATAAAACCACATCTGAAAATGTATTAGTAAATGAATGGAGAACTACTTTGTGTGTTCATAGTTTTTTTATTCAGGCATGTCCAAGGGTCAGCTCCCACTGTTCTCTCCTGTCTAGCTGATGAATCTGGGCATCTTGGGGCAATGTACCAATTGCCTCATGTACACAGACAACCCTCTCCTCCTACCACCCAACACCACAACATGTGAGATATGCACTTATCTAGCCAAACTGGAGGTAAAGCTCTCTCCAACCAAGACTGAACTTGACAGTCAAGAGGAGAAGGTAAACATTTGCACTGCACCACACTCATCACATAGTCCCACTAAACCTACACCACCAAAATCCACACATAGAAATGCTTAAACGCAAGCAACCTCCACCTCCCAACACAACCCAAATGACACATAGCCCACAGACTCAGTGTGCCAATAAACCACAGCCCATAAGGCAAAACAATGTACCCAACACACTAGTCATAGGTGACTCTATAGTCAGGCACACTGATGTCCCACTCACCAGGTTAAACAAGGCCAGCTGCCTGTTGCATGCCAGGATCCGTCACATAACCCATGCACATAGGACACTTCACAACAAGTACAAATATGACTCTGTCATTGTCCATGTTGGTGTGAACAACCTGAGATGTACCTCCCTGGACTACATGAAAAGAGACATGGAAGTGCTCTCCAATCTTGTAGCCCAGGCAGGTATGACCATAGCCCTGAGTAGCGTCCTGCCATTGCCCAGAATGATACCGCAGTACAAGGACAAAATTATTGAATTCAACAATTGGTTAAGCTTCTGGTGTCATTCTAAGGGGATCCAGTATCTGTCTGCCTGGGACGGCATGGTCGGCAGACCATGATGCTTTGCCAGAGATGGCCTGCACCTGTCACCCCTGGGATTCCGGATACTGGCTAATGGTCTTGCCGCCCCTATAGTGCCTTTTTTAGGCAAGGTTCAAATGACAAATTCACCACTGTAACAGGAACAGGCAAGCAAAAACTGAGGGTAATGCTATTCAATGCTAGATGTCTAAATCTCAAAATGAACTCACTCGAGGCACTCCTTAAAATGGAGAACATTGATATCTGTGCAGTGACTGACACCTGGTTCAAGGTTCTAGCGAGCACCCCTACATTACCAGGCTATAACTCATACCACACTTTTTGGCCATCTAACCTGGACCAGGCTATAACTCATACCACACTTTTTGGCCATCTAACCTGGACCAGAACACCAACAGCAGAGGTATGTCTATATTCATTAAGGATATCCACACCTTCAGGCTAGTTGTGCAGCATAATGCATCCGAGGTTATCCAAGTGCAACTAACTCTGGGCAAAACTGCAATCCAAACTGTAGCTTGCTATAGATCCCCCACCATGCCCTAGGATTCCCATTCCTGTTTTCTTGATATACTGGAAAATTTTAGAGTTCAAACAAACACCCAAATAATGGGCAATTTCAACTACCCCACCATTAACTGAAAAAACTACTCATGTACCAACGCCTTTGCTCAACGTTTTCTGGAATTCATAAATTCCAATGCCCTGGATCAACTTATCCACTCCCCCACCAGGGTCAACAATATCCTAGACCTAGTCATTACCAAGATGAGTGACTGGTGTTCCACACCTTAAGTCAACTCCAACCATAAGCTAATCACCCTAGATATCTGCATCCCGCCCCCACCCACCATTAAGGAAACCACGGTAAAATATTTCTCCAAAGCCAACTTCATGCTTCTTAAGACAGAAGTGGCAAACTTCATGACACCCATGTAGATGGACAATACAGTTATGACTGATGAATCCTACACAAATGCACTCTATAAGCACTTACATGAGTGCATGGATCATGCTATCCCAAACAGAACAAATATGCTATCCTCCAAAAAAAAGAAGCCAATCTGGTGGTCCCCTAACATAAACAAACTGTACAACAGAAGGAAGAAACTGTTGCAAAAGGGAGTAAATTTCCCTGGTCAGCCTCAGTAAGAAGCTGAGATCCCTTATAAGATCCTCCAAAGCTAGCTATGAAAACAAAATTGCCAGTGATGCTAAGGGCAACTACAAAGCATTCTATACCTATGTCAAGACTCAATGGCAACACCTGGATCTGCGCTGAGTTACAGCACAACAGCAGAAAAATTACAGAACCAACTGATATTGCCAACATCCTGGCAGATAGGTTCAGTGCTAACTTTACCCTCCTCTCACCCCCTAAAGGGCCCATATCTATACAGAAGAATGCAGAGTCCCTGTAATCACATCTATGCAGGTAAAAGCTGCACTCTTTAAAACCTAAAACACGGCATCCATGGGACCGGACAACATGCCAGGCTGTGTATACACGAACTTCAGAATGAACTGGCTCCCCACCATAGCACCATGTTCAATCATTGTCTCACGTCAGTCTTTGTGCCCACTGAATGGCACATAGCAACAGTTATCACACTCCGCAAAGGGGGAGCCACCACTTATCCTGGGAACTATTGCCCTATTAGCCTGACAAGCCTGGCCTGCAAGGCCATGGAACGTATCATCATGGAACTCATAAACAAAGACATTGGTAACCTACAAACTCTGGATCTCACACAGTTCGGGTTTGTGAAAGGCAGATCATGCTTTCTGAACCTGATTGACTTCTTTGAGGCAGTCACCAAAGCCGTAGATGAAGGTAAGGTGGTTCACACAGCTTATCTTGACCTCGCCAAGGCTTTCAACACCATCCCCCATTCTGGAATTATAGCTAAACTCACTCTGTAAATGTTGCAGACTCCAAATATGACTCCAAACCAGTGACAAGTGGAATACCACAGGGTTCAGTCGTGGGATCTCTCCTGTTAGCCTGTACTTCAGAGAAGTAGTTACCAAACACAGAAGGCCTCTGGCTAATGAAGTTTGCAGATGACTGCAAACTAGGAGCCATAGTCAAGTCCCCAAATGATGTGGACATCCTACAGAAGGGCATCACTGAGACAGATGCCTGGTGTCAGAGCATGGCCTCAATCTCAATGCCAAAAAGTGCATTGTCACCCCCTTTGGTAAAAACTCTGTACCCATGAACTACTACATAAACAGCAGTCTACGAAACACAGAATATGTGATAAGAGACCTTGGGACCCAAGTGGACAGTAGTCTCTCCTTTGATAAACACATCGCCACAGTAGTCAGGAAATCCTTCTGTGTGGCACATCTCATCACAAAAGGGTTCTCATCCAGGAAAAAGAGGTCATTGTTCCCCTCTACTCGGCACTCATTAGACCCATTATAGAGTACAATGCTCCTTTTGGAATGTACTTCACAAGACATTTGCAGCAGCTGGAAAGGCCACAGAAGTACCTCACAAAGAGGATTACTGTTCTCGAACAAATGCCCTACACTGACTGTCTCAAAAAACTTCAGCTTTACTCTGTAGCATATCGCCTACTCCGAGGAGATCTCTGCCTAACATATAAAGCTATGTTAAATCCAGAGCTGTTGGACATGCTACACCTGCAGAAAGTCCAATCCCTCTGAGCTACATGCTCTAGGGACCAAACCTTGTCATCAAAATAAACAGGACATGCTGGAGGGATAGATTCCTGTCCCAGAGACTTCCTATACTGTGGAACAAGCTACCCATCTATGTCAAGCAGTTCCTTATTAGCACACTTCAAGAAAAATCTTGATGAATGGATGGGAAATAGGAATTACACCCCGGGGATCACTTCTGTGTCTCTGCTCGACAGGGGCACAGGAAATTAACTTTCTTGGATGGGGTAAGCCAGGGAACCATGTTGGCTAGTCTTCTATAAGCCCTTGGGCCAATAGCCTAGTACCTACCCTATGAACCTATGAACCTATAGGTTTATAGGTGTGTACTAGGCTAATGACCACAAGGGCCTTTTTGAGCCTAGCCATACAACCCAAATCTCTGACATGTTCTGGTACCTTTGATAAGTGTAAGCAGGGACCTGAGAGATGAACCATTTACAGGCTGCCTGTGTCCATTAGAGACATACTGCTCAATATCTGAGTTGTTTGGCTTCTGCTACATACCTACAATCAACTGCATTACTAGTGGAGTTAAGTACAAACTTGCAGTGTTAAAGATTGTATTGCATTTTATTTTTTTGTCTATTTAATTGTTTCATTGAATATTGTGGTCTGTGTCTCTCTGTAGTTATTTATTTTTCTATTTAATTGTTTCATAGAACACTGTGGTCTCTCTCTCTCTGCAGTTAGTTTCCTGACCTCTCTCCATGTTCTTGTTCTGGTATTAATCTTGGTGGCTTTGGGGCTGCCCGCCTCTCCTGTACATTTGTGTTTGAACACTCCTCCTGGGTCTATCTCATTTGCTCACTCAACCGAGTACAGTGAGATCATATTTAGACTTCAGACACTCCTACCAGTCCCATCTGTTCAGCTCTATCCCAGCTGTATTCCAGTCTAGTGTCACTAACTCATTCTACCTAATACAGAGAGAACATTTGTGAAGGGCAAGCCACTTAGGTCCTTAATTTTGAATTATCATCTGTTTCTCCTTTCTCCATTTCCACTTTACAAAAAAAATCTAGGCTTGTTCCCTGCCTTTCCTGTAACTAGTCTAGTCCAGATACAGATTTGCTGTATCCAGGACTGTTTGTAAACTTCTGAGCCCCCAAGGCCTTTCTGTGTTGGAGGGAAGCCTTCTAGCTTATCAGTGGGAGTGGCAAGCACTAGGTAGCCTATCCACCACAAGAGTGGTTTCTGGCCCAGAAATTGCAGTTTATTGGTCCTTTGGGCATTTTTTCCATCTCTTTCAACCTTCTGGTTTAAAAGCTTGCATTTGCACTTGTTTCCCACCTTTCCTGTAACTAGTGTAGTCCAGATACCGATTTGCTGTATCCAGGACTGCTTGTAAGCTTCTGAGCCCCCAAAGCCTTTTTGTGTTGTAGGGAAGCCTTCTAGCTTATCAGTGGAAGTAGTAAGCACTAGGTAGCCTATCTACCACAAGATCCAGTTACAGGTTCTTAGTTTTAGCACTTGAATTTGTTTATTTGTGCACAGCACTTGTTCAGAACTTGTTGTTAGCACTAAATAAGCTACAAATTACTACAGCACTCAACCTTCCTCTTTACCTAGAGGAAAACAGTTTTTGTACTTACTTTACTCACTTACTTAGAGAAAAACAGCTCTTATACTCACTTTTCTCACTTGTCTAGAAGAAAGTAGTTTTTTATTCGGGCATGTCCAAGGGTCAGCTCCTACTGTTCTCTCCTGTCTATCTGATGAATCTGGGCATCTTGGGGCAATGTAGCAATTGCCTCTTGTACACAGACAACCCTCTCCTCCTACCACCCAACATCACAACCTGTGAAAGATGCACTTATCTAGCCAAACTGGAGGTAAAACTCTCTCCAACCAAGATTGAACTTGACAGTCAAGAGTAGAAGGTAGACACTTGCACCACACCACACTCATCACATAGTCCCACTAAACCTACACCACCAAAATCCACACAAAGAAACACAAAAACATTCACGAAGGCTATCAGTAATAATCTGGTCAAGCAACAGAGACCTCCAAATCAGAAACGCAAGCAACCTCCACCACCCCAACACAATCCAGATGACACATAGCCCACAGACTCAGTGTGACAATAAACCACAGCCCATAAGGCAAAACAACGTACCCAACACACTAGTCATAGGTGACTCTATAGTCGGGCACACTGATGTCCCACTCACCAGGCTAAACAAGGAGAAGGCTACTGTCAGCTGCCTGTCATGTGCAAGGATCCACCACATAACCCATGCACTCAGGTCACTCCACAACAAGTACAGATATGACTCTGTCATTGTCCATGTTGGTGTGAATGACCTGAGATGTACCTCCCTGGACTACATGAAAAGAGACATGGATCTTGTAGCCCAGGCAGGTATGACCCTAGCCCTGAATAACATCCTGCCATCACCCAGAATGATACCGCAGTACAAGGACAAAATGATTGACTTCAACAGTTGGATAAGCTTCTGGTGTCATTCCAAGGGGATACAGTATCTGTCTGCCTGGGACGACATGGTCGATAGACCACGATGCTTTGCCAGAGATGGCCTGCACCTGTCATGCCTGGGATTCCGGATACTGGCTAAGGGTCCTGACGCCCCTATAGTGCCTTTTTTAGGCAAGGTTCAAATGGCAAATTCACCACCGTAACAGGAACAGGCAAGCAAAAATTGTGGGTAATGCTATTCAGTGCTAGAAGTCTAAATCTCAAAATGCACTCACTCAAGGCACTCTTTAAAATGGAGAATATCGATATCTGTGCAGTGACTGAGACCTGGTTCAAGGCTCCAAAGAGCACCCCTGCATTACCAGGCTATAACTCATACCACACTTTTCGGCCACGTAACCTGGACCGAAACACCAAAGGCGGAGGTGTGTCCATATTCATTAAGGATATCCACACCTCCATGCTCGTTGCTCAGCATAATGCATCTGAGGTTATCCAAATGTAACTAACTCTGGGCAAAACTGCAATCCAAATTGTAGCTTGCTACAGATCCCCCACCATGCCCCAGGATTCCCACTCCTCTTTTCTTGATGTACTGGAAAATATTAGGGTTCCACCAAACACCCTAATAATGGGCGACTTCAACTACCTCACCATTAACTGGGAAACCTACTAGTGTACCAAGTCCTTAGCTCAACACTTTCTGGAATTCATAAACTCCAATGCCCTGGATCAAATTATCCACACCCCCACCAGGGGCAACAATATCACATACCTAGTCATCACCAGCATGAGTGACCGGTGTTCCACACCTGAAGTCAACTCCTCATTGGTCCGATCCGACCATAAGCTAATCACCCTTGATATCCACATCCCACCCCCACCCCCGATTAAGGAAACCACCGTAAAAAATTTCTCCAAAGCCAACTTCATGCTTCTTAAGACAGAAGTGGTGAACTTCATGACACCCATGCAGATGGACAATACAGTTACAACTGCTGAATCCTACACAAATGCACTCTATAAGCACTTACACGAGTGCATGGATCATGCTATCCCAAACAGAACCAAGACGCTATCCTCCAAAAAAAGGAAGCCAATCTGGTGGTTCCCTGCCATAAACAAACTGTACAACAGAAGGAAGAAACTGTTGCAAAAGAGGGTAACATCCCATTAGTGGAGGAACTCCCTGGTCAGCCTCAGTAAGAAGCTGAGATCCCTTATAAGATCCTCCAAAGCTAGCTATGAAAACAGAATCGCCACCAATTCTAAGGACAACCACAAAGCATTCTAGAGCTATGTCAAGAATCTCGAAGGCAACACCCAGATCTGCTCTGAGTTACAGCACAACGGCACAAAAATTACAGAACCAGCTGATATTGTCAACATCCTGGCAGATAGGTTCAGTGCTAACTTTACCCCCCCCTCACCCCCTAAAGGGCCCATATCTATACAGGAAGAATGCAGAGTCCCTGTAATTACAACTACGCAGGTAAAAGCTGCACTCTCTAAAGCCACAATCACAGCATCCATGAGACCGGACAGCATCCCAGGCTACGTTTTACACGAACTTCAGAACGAACTGGCTCCCCATGTAAGCACCACATTGAATAATAGCCTCGCATCAGGCTTTGTGCCCACTGAATGGTGCACAGCAACAGTTATCCCACTCCACAATGGGGGAGCCACCACCTCTCCCAAGAACTATCAACCTATTAGCCTGATGAGCCTGGTCTGCAAGGCCATGGAACGTATCATCATGGAACTCATAAACAAAGACATTGGTAACCTCCAAACTCTGGATCCCACTCAGTTCAGGTTTGTAAAAGGCAGATCATGCCTCCTGAACCTGATCAACTTCTTTGAGGCAGTCAACAAAGTTGTAGATGTGGGTAAGGTGGTGCACACACCCTATCTTGACCTCGCCAAGGCTTTAGACACCATCCCCCATTCTGGAATTATAGCTAAACTCACTAAACTAGGTATAAATCCCTACGTCACAAGATGGGTTGCCAACTAGCTCGCTGACAGAACCCACACTGTAAAGGTTGCAGACTCCAAATCTGACCTCAAAGCAGTGACAAGTGGAGTACCACAGGGTTCCGTCTTGGGACCTCTCCTGTTTGTTATCTACTTCTGTGAAGTACAGGCTAACACAGAAGGTCTCTGGCTAATGAAGTTCACAGATGACTGCAAACTAGGAACCATAGTCAAGTCCACAAATGATGTGGACATCCTACAGAAGGGCCTCGCTGAGACAGATGCCTGGTGTCAGAGCCATGCCCTCAAGCTCAATGCCAAAAAGTGCAGTGTCATCCCCTTTGGTAAAAACTCTGTACCCATGAACTACCACATATGCAGCAATCTACTTAACACCAAATGTGTGATAAGAGACCTTGGGACCCAGGTGGACAGTAGTCTTTCCTTTGATAGTCACATTGCCACAGTAGTCAGGAAGTCCATCTACGTGGCACACCTCATCATAAAAGGGTTCTCATCCAGGAAAAAAGAGGTCATTGTTCCCCTCTACTCGACACTCATTAGACCCATTATAGAGTACAACGCCCCTTTTGGAATGTACCTAACAAGACATCTACAGCAGCAGGAAAGGCCACAGAAGTACCTCACAAAGAGGATTACTGGCCTCAAACAAATGCCCTACACTGACCGCCTCAAAAAAAACTCCAGCTTTACTCTGTAGCATATCGCCTACTCCGAGGTGATCTCTGCCTAACATATAAAGATATGTCAAACCCAGAGCTGTTGGACATGCCACACCTAAAGAAATCCCAATCCCTCTGAGCTACACGCTCTAGGGACCTAAACCTTGTCACCATAATAAACAGGACTTGCTGGAGGGATAGATTCCTGTCCCAGAGACTTCCCATAATCTGGAACAGGCTACCCATCTATGTCAAGCAAAGTTCTTCATTAGCACTCTTCAAGAAAAATCTTGATAAGTGGATGGGAAATAGGAAATACATCCCAGGGATCACTTCTGTGTCTCTGCTCGACAATGGCACAGGAAAATAACTTTCATGGGTGGCGTAAGCCAGGGAACCTTGTTGGCTAGGCTTATGTAGGCCCTTGGGCTGATAGCTTAGTACCTACCTATGAACCTATGAACCTATGGAAAAAGCTACCCATCTATGTCATGCAAAGTTCCTTATTAGCACACTTGAAGAAAAATCTTGATGAGTGGATGGGAAATAGGAAATACACCCTAGGGATCACTTCTGTGGCTCTGCTCAACAGAGACACAGGAAATAAACTTTCTTGGGTGGTGCAAGCCAGGGAACCTTGTTGGCTAGGCTTACTTAGGCCCTTGGGCCGATAGCCTAGTACCTACCTATGCACCTATGAACATAGGTGCCAAAAAAGGGATGAATTTCCTGTTCCTCATCCAGTTAGCCAAGTTACACTTGAATTGGGTTAAGGGAGATCACTGCTTCACATGGATGAGAAGCTTATACTAGAGAAGGGATAGTCTCTGGGATACATACCTGTCTCCCATGCAGATCCTATTTTTATCACAGGCAAAGTTTAAGTCATCAGAATGGGTAATTCTGGTACTGTTTATTTTGCAGATACGCAGGAGGTCCATCAAGGTGGGTTCTGACAATGCCATGTATGCCAGGCATAGATCTTAGCAGCCTATAGGAAACAGAATACAGGGAGGGGGCTTTGAGGTTGTCTGCATAGGACATGTTACTTATTTCCCATATTCTTTTAGTGAGGAACCTATGTGGGTGTTCTTATTGTTGGATGTGCTTAGTTAGATACATACCAAAAAAGGCACTGTACTCAATGATAGGTCTAATGAATGGTGAATATGGAGGAACAATGACCTCCTTGGACCTAGGTGCCTTACCTTTGTTTATAATTTGCATAACACGGAACGATTTCTACACTACTGTAGGCATGTTAGGGTCAAAGGTTAAATTACTGTCTATGTGTGTTCCCAAGTCCCTGATTACTGGGTCGACGTTTAGGGTTTTCTTGTCAATATGATAGTTACCAGAAGTAGATACCTTCCTAAATGATTACTATTATGCATTTCTTGGTATTTCTGTTTAGTCCATGGCTCTGAGACAAGTTATTTGTCTTGGCCCTTCCTAGAGAATATCAGTATTGGTTGGGATTCTATGACTGGTCTTAATTTGCAATTATCTACAAATTTGGTCAGCTGGAGGCCCTTGATATTGGCCTTGACTTTAGAGAAGTAAATGCCAAAAGGAGTGGTCCCAGGATCAATCCTTGAAGGACTTCACTTGTGGCTAGCTTCTTTATAGAGGTGGACTCCACAATTCTAACTTCCTGGGTCATGTCTGTGAGCCAGCTGGCTATCCACTGAGTGACATAAGGGTTTATACCTAACCTCTTGAGTTTAACAACAATGCCCAAGCGAAGTATTTTGTCAGATGCCTTGACCAGGTCAAGGTAGGCAGTGTGAAGCATTTTGCCCTCATCCATTGCTTTGGTAACCTTCCCAGAGAAGTCCATCAAGGTAAATAGGCATGACCTGCACCGAGGAAACCAAATTGAGTTGTCCAGTGTCGAGGTTTTGCCTATCATTATTTATCATTTCCATGGTCATTCTTTCTATGACACTGCATATGAGTGGACTGATATGGTGTTGAGTAGCATAGATCAGGTAGTTTGCATGTAGAGGAGCACTGCCCCTTGAATTTAGTATTATATAGTCTAGTCTAGTCTTTAGTCCCAAAAGCACCCTTAGTCAGCCCACTATAAACCCCTTGTGCACTGCACCCTTGAAGCTCATTCAGTAAAGGACCTGACATCACGGCTAAGCACTTTACCAACTTCTGTGCATACGTGCATACAGTTTGGTGGATATGGGTATAATAAGACAATGTAACAATTGTCTGGTGTTCACTGACAACCATCTAATCCTCAAAAAAAAAATACAGTATGTGAGACATATATTGGTGACAGGGCTAGCCACCTGGTGGAGTAAACCTAGGTTCTAAACGATTGTCAGTGTTGAAGTGACACCCCAACAACATGATCAAAAATAGGAAAAGGGGTTGTGGCTGGATGGATGTGAGAGATGCATATACACAATGCTTCTGGAGGCAAAACTCTCACTTATACTGACTCACAATAACAATCTGGTTGTCAGAAACACACATACTACATCCGCCACAAATAGTATTCACTCCTCACATAAACCTACTTATTCTTGTCACAAAAGCAATGGATGACAGCAAGATGGTGCACACTGCCTACCTTGACCTGTGCAACACATCTGATGCACTACCCCACTCAGACATTGTAGGCAAACTCACAAAATTAGATGTAAACCTCACGTCACCCACTGGATAGCCGGCTGACTCACAGGTACAACCTAAGAAGAAGTTAAGATAAGGGAGTCCACCTTCATAAAGAGGTGAGTCACTAGCACAGCCCTTCAAGACTCGGTGCTTCACCTCTCCATTTTGCCATCAGCTAATCTGAAGTCAATGTCAATGGCCTCTGGCTGATTAAATTTGCAGACATTTGCAAACTAGGCACAGTCCTAGAATCCCACATCGATGCAAATACCCTGCAAGAAGACTTGACACAGACTAATAATTGGTGCCAGAGCCATGTTCTAAAACTCAGTACAAAGAAATGTATAACAGTTAACTCTGGGAAGACACAGCTAAACCTGGAAACTACTACATTGGTAATGCAACCCTAAGAATAGACTCTGGTCAAGGATTCAGGAATGTGTATAGCAAGTAACCTGATGTTTGACCATGATGTATCTATGGAAGTAATATAATCATTCTCTGAAACTTATTAACAAGGCTACGGCATCTACATCCAAGGATGTTCCGCTGTACTTTGCCATTATCAGGTCAATCACTGAGTACAGCACCTCCTTGTGTATGCACCTGGCCAGACATATGCAACTACTGGAGTGTCCACAGATGTTCCACACAAAAAATACAGGACGTAATGAACTTGTCCTACATGAACTACCTCAAACCCTTTTGCCTTACTGTGTCTCCTACAGACTGCTGAGAAGCAATCTGTGCCTGGCCTGTGAAGCATCCTCTGATACTCACCTGTGAAGCATCCTCTGATACTCACCTGTGAAGCATCCTCTGATACTCACTACTGGTCCTGCTGCACATCTAGAAAACAAATAACATCAGAATGACTTGACCTATGACATCAGAATGACCTGACCTATAACATCAGAATGACCTGACCTATAACATCAGAATGACCTGACCTAGGGACTTAAATCTAGTCTACAACATAAGTAGGATATGTTGGTGAGGCAGGTATGTGACTCGGTCTACCCCATGTAAAGCAGAGCTCTTCAATAACCCAGTTCAAGCAAAACAGGCATAATCTCCATTTTCAGACATTTCCAGCTCCTTACTCTGTGTATCTTCCAGCAGTACTCTTACCTCCTTTATATGCTCTGTCATCCTGCAGCAGCCTTTTGGTCCCAACCAAATGAAATGTGTAGGGAAATTCCTAGGTGCTACGGCCACATTTACCCTAGTCTATATGAATACTACCTTGAGGGTTTCTCTTGCTACTACTATAGTATATAATGTAAGTAAAATTATCCAAACTCCAGTCAAAAATAACCTTGAATTGCCTACTGCCAGATAAAGTTATAATCCAATACGATTTGCTTTACTTTGTTATGGATGCATTTCCAAATGTTCTACATGTATGTGAACAACCAAAATGTGCACTTTATTTGCTTCTTGTTCTCTACATGAAACATAGACATGGAGAAAAGCTAGCAAAAGAAGTAGCTTTATTCACTAGTATGAAATATACAATGTTAAGTTGTCTATCTTGCCTTCGTTCTTGCTGGTTGGGATCAGAGCCAATCCTCGGCTCTGACTCGGCCATCTTCTATAGCTCGAGAGCGGTTTACTGGCTCGAGGCTACCCCTTATCCCATGATGCCTAGTGATAGTGATAGCTACCCAGATCTCGTTTGCCCCTTCAGCTGTGAGGTGTCGTTTTTCTGGCTCAGGCTCGTATAACTTTTTTATACAACTTTCTTACCGTTAGAAATAGTCCTTTTTTCTGGTTTATTGTTAAATTTTAGTCTTGTTTTTCTCTGTTAGCTAGTGTTTTATTGTAGCTTTCCTCCCCTTTCTTGTAGAACTCGTTTAACTTAGAGAGTCCCCCCCACCCTTATCCTCTTCTTGTCAGGTTAGCCGTTTAGGTTAGAGGCTTTCCTTCTACCTTTCTTTCTTAGGCTAGCCGTTTAAGTTAGAGGCTTTCCTAAACAAAAAAAAAAAAAAAACCTTAGTATTAGTCTGCTAGTATAGTGTTTTTGTGTAGACTGTATTTGCTAGATAGTTTTTGTTGTGGTATTTCTAGTGTTCTTTTTGTCAGAATGTCAAAAGAATCCTAAGTTTCTGGATTGAAGAAGTGTGACTCATGCTGTCAATAAATGTCTCTGACAGATGGGCACACTTCTTGCGTCTATTGTTTAGGTGGGTGCACCTGCAGGACTCTTGTTCTATCTGCCATGCATTTAGCTCAAGAGTTCTGCAGGAGCGTAAACATAAGCTTATTCTTAGGGGTCTTTTAAAGCCTCAGCCTGTGAAATCCCCTAAATCTTCCAAGCCATCGGCTCCAAGTTCGGAGCCATCCTTGGTTCAGATTACGCCTTCTACTTCGGTTCCAGCCGGTACCAATAAGGCTGTCTCCCCGTCAGCTCCATTAGGATCTTCGGAGCCATTTCAGAGCCACAAGAGGCAAAGGTCCCCTTCTTTGGAATCAATTCATTCAGCTCCACTGTCTCCCCTGCTTCAGAGCGAGCACAGTCACAGATCTTCTCACTCCTCTCGGTCCTCCAGGCTGTCAGATCATGATGTAGAGAGAGTGGTCAGTAGGCTGCTGAAATCGCAGGCATTTGCCAAGATGTTGTCCAGCCCTTCTCAACAGGTGTCAGCTCTGTCCACTTCTATCGATGTTCCTCCTCCGACTCCATTGAGTTCAGAGCCGGAGTTCGTTGGGGTTTGAGTAGTGGAACCGTCAGCTCTGATAACGCTATCTCCTACGGTTCTGTCGTCGGCTCCAATTCCTTCGATGGTGCCATCCATCGAGGGATCTGGGTGCCGGGGCTCCCTCATCAGCTCCAAGGGGGCGAGTGGCATCGGACCCTTGTCCGACCCCGTTCTCCCTCTCGGAGCTTTGGTGCAGGTGAGCTCACCTCCTACATCGGCCTCGGAGCCATCTCCCTCGGTGCGGAGAAAGATTCCAATTTCTTCGGAACCAGAGCTTTCTCTGCATTGTGGCAGGGACACCTTCAATGTCATGAGGAGTATGCTGGCCAGTGAGTCAGCTCCACTATCGGCCCCACCGGCTCCGTCCCCTGTAGTGCCTGTGCCAACCTCTGCTCCTCCTCCAGACCCCAAGCATAGGAAACCGGCACTCCAGGACACCCCATTGGGTATTTCCTCTTCTTCCGAGGCCTCCCCTAATCATTCAGAGGAGCCCCCTCGTAAGAAGACGTGCAAGAGGAAGCACATTGACTTCCCCGAGTCTGTCACTTCTGATACAGACTTAGATGATTCAGAAGGGTCCCCGATGTCCCCCTCTGAAGATGTTTCTTTCTCGGACATCCTAGAAATGCTTAAGTAGAGGGGGAACTGGAATCCCCTAGCCCCTACCGAGGATGAGTCTGTATTTCTGGATGCGTTCGGTTCCCAACCTTCCACCTCCTGGGTTTCTCCACCTTTTGATCCACTTATGGCAGTGGTGGCTCAAAAGGCTTGGTCAACTCCGGATACAGTGGAACCAACTCCGAGGAAACCTGGCAAGTTCATCTCAGCACCCCATGATAAGCAGTTCCTTACCAAAGGTGTCCCTGTTGATGCCATGGTGGTAGCAGCCACCAAAAAAGAGTTAGCAGAGACCTCTTCATCTGTCCATCCTCCTAACAAGGAGTCTAGGACTATGGACAGATACAGGAAGCGAATGTTTGCTTCAGCGACCTTCTCTATGAGGTCACTGAGCTACTTATGCTATTTTACCCGGCTTCAGAGGGATCTCCTTAAAGAGCTAGAAGATACCCTTCAAGATCCATCAGCTGAGGGGGCTCAAGCTAAAGTAGCTTCCCAGCTGGCGACTCTTAATTCTATAGTCAACTCCTCCATGAGGCTTATTTCTTATGCAGCTGATGGTGCGAGTAGAGCCGCAGGTACGGGTGTAGCCCTTAGGAGGCATGTATGGATGCGGCTGTGCAATTTTGCGGAACCCTTTCGAGCATCGTTCACCAACACCCCTTTTGATGGTTCCTTTCTTTTTAGACCACAGGTGAAAGACACTTTGACTAGGTGTGAGCAAGAAGGCAAGACTCTCTCTGCCATGGGAGTCCGGTTTTCCACTCCTTCTAGACCATATCCCAAAGGTCAGAAGAGTGGAAAAATGTGGTTCCGAAAATCCCAAGGAGCCTTGGCTGACACACGTAGCGATTTTTCCTCCAGGGGCAGAGGGGGAAACAATAACATCAGACACCACCCTCGTGGCAGAGGGGGTCCGCAGAACCAGGGCAACAGAGAATCCTTCTCTGATAAGCCCGTTCAGCATCCCTGAAGGGTTGCCCGGCTGCTCACCTCTGGAGACAGTCAGGGGAAGACTTTCACTGTACCCAGAAGCCTGGCAAAATTTAACGCAAGACAAATGGGTATGGTCCATTATATCCGGCGGTTACAAAATTCCCTTCTGTCAACCCCCCTTGCAGTCAAGGAAACCCCTTCCAGATGTTCCACCCAATCTGAAGGATCAAGCAGTCATAGAAGTTTCAAAACTGCTAGAAAAAAAGAGTCATCCAGGAAGTCCCGGCAGATCAGCACAGATCCAGAACTTACTCAAGATTCTTTTTGGTACCAAAAAAGACAGAGGACTGCAGACCAATTCTGGATCACAGCAGGCTAAACAGGTCTGTACAAAGAACAAAGTTTCGGATGGTCATGCTACAATCCATTCTACCCTTTCTGGGTTAGGACAATTGGGTGTGCTCGATAGATCTTCAGGACGCGTACTACCATATCAAGATGGACAGGTGCTCCAGGAGATTTCTTCACTTCCGGCTGGGAGCCAATCATTAGCAGTTCAGAGCTCTGCCGTTTGCTCTCACCACAGCCCCCAGGGTGTTCACCAAATGTATGGCAGTGGTCAAGGCTCACCTGAGACGTCAAGGATTCCAGGTGTTTCCATACCTAGACGACTGGCTCCTCACTGCAACTACTAGGCATCAACTTCTACAGACCAGGGACTACACAATCACAACCTGCTCCCAGCTAGGCATTACAATAAATTTCAAAAAATATGCCTTGTTGCCCTGTCAATCTATCACCTACATAGGAGCAGACTTAAATACAAAGAACATGTTCGCAAGACTACAGCTAGACAGGGTGTCTACAATTTGTCAGCAGGTACAAATTCTTATGCAGAGCAAAAGAATCCAAGTCAAGTTCGTCCTTCAAACTCTGGGTTCTATGGCAGCAGCCATTCTTTTAATCCCACTGGCCTGCATTCACATGAGGATCCTTCAGTGGCTTCTGTTCACACAGTGGTCTTTCCAACAGCTACCCATGTCTCACATGATTATGATTATGGAAGCATGCAAAAGGCACCTTTCCTGGTGGATGGTCTCCCCACTAGTGACTCAGGGCAGACCCTTCATTCAGCCCCCTCTGGTAGCCACAGTGACCACAGATGCCTCCCTGATGGGGGGGGGGGGCATTATCAGGGCAGGACAGTCCAAGGCACTTGGCAGCCTCAAGAGTACCATCTGCACATAAACGTCCTAGAAATGAGAGCTGTGCTCCTAGCATTGCAAGCCCTTCAGGACTCTCTTCCTTCTGGGACCATTGCAATTCAAACAGACAACATGTCAGTGGTGTGGTACATCAACAAGCAGGGCGGAACCAGGTCCTACCCCCTGTGTCGAGAAGTACTCAGACTGTGGCAGTAGCGATTTCATCCAAACATTTTCTGATTGCGATGCACATCTCTGGGAGGTCCAATGTCATAGCGGACAGACTCAGCAGAGCTATTCTCATGCCTCACAAGTGGTCTCTGAATCAGGAAGTTGCAGATCATATTTTCCGCAAATGGGGCCAGCCTTGCTGCAATCTTTTTGCCACCCCCTTCAACAGCAAATGCAGCATCTACTTCTCCCTTCTTCCACTTCCACGTCACTCACCCAGAGATGCTCTAGTCCCCAATTGGCCTCAGGGTCTTCTTTATGCCTTTCTTCCATTTCCCCTGATTCCAAAACTCATACAGAAAGCAATATCGTTGGGTTGCAAAATGATCCTCATTGCTCCCTACTGGCCTCGACAGATATGGATGTTCATTGTTCATACAGCTGCAGTCATAACAGATGGGTTGTCCTGCTGTCAGGCGGGTCCTCGGTCGGCCGAATTCCAAAGTCTAGGTCCGGCGTCGGTTGTCGTCGCTTCTTCCCTGATGTCAGTGCGCCAGGGGTATAAAAGAACCAGCCGACGCCATTTTCTTCAGTCTTTCTTGCCGCGCGGTGCCCGAAGCAGAAGCATTTCGCAAGTGCCAGTCGGCCAGCTCCTGAAAATACGAAAATTTTGCAACCGAAGTCTTCTTAAAAGCTAAGTACCCCGTTGGGGAAACTTTTCTTACCTCAGACCGATGTCAGACAAAGTTAATAATTGTATTTCTTGTGGGAAGCAAATACCGCATAAGGATTTTCATTCCCTCTGCATTCCTTGCTTAGGCCCAGACCACGACGCCTCGGTCTGCCATTTTTGTGCTACTTTTAACAAACGCACCATTAAACGTCGGGCGGAGTTCGCCCAGCACTATTTTGGCAAAAAAATTAACTATATTATGTCGTCGGATACTCCGAATCCAGTTTTGTCTAAAAAACGCAAAGATAAGGACCGACACACAAGGTCCGCGGCCTCAACCGACACCACGCCAAAGCTGACTACAGGTGGTCCGGTTCTCAGCGAGGTGCCTACGCAGCCCCTGCCTACCGACGACACTTCATTGGCGGTGTCTTCTGTGCCCGAGGTTGCAGGCTCCTCGGCCCACACCCCGACTACAGATACTGAAGCCACTCTTGGTGGTGAATCTCAAAATGTAGACAGGTCTGCCTCCTCTCAAGGTGTCTTCAGGCCTTCCTCTTCTTTTTCAATCAAGGCTTTCACTAAGTCTAAAGCAGCCATGCATTCTAAGAGACAAGCTCCACAGGGCCCTTCTCCAGGCCCCATACCTAAAAAACAGATGCTTAAAATGGCTGAGGATTTGATTACTCTTATCAGGGGTTCTCAACCCCCCCCCCCAGACAAAAGGCCCAGAGTGGAGGAAGAATTCCCCTCCTCTGACCAGGCCTCCATTATTTCAGAACACTCTGATGAACAGGAACATTCTTATTCCCCTTTTGAAGATTCTGAGGCTGAGGAGTCCATTCCCTCTGTCTCCCCCCCAGAGGATTACTCATTTGGGGAAACCTTGCATACCTTAAGGGAACACTTCCACTGGGAAGGCCAAGAGTACTCAGATTCCAAGAAAAGGCTTAGGGATTTTCTCTTGCTACCTCAGCACAGGCCTCTGGCTATACCTCCTGTCTTAGACATTCTAGATGATGTGTACTCGGAGGCCTGCCTTAACCCGGATTCTTTACCTCCAGCCCCAGTCAAGCCTGACAGGTACTACTGGGTTCCTGACTCGCACCAATTCTTATACAAAAGCCATGCGGCTGACCCAGAAACTATCTCACAGGGCCCCAAGGGGATTAAGGCCTCCACTGCTAAAAACCCATTACCTTCCGAGAGAGATTCCAGATCCTTAGAAAGGTGGGGAAAAAAGTATACACCTCGGCCACCTTAACCATGAGGGCATTAAACTGCCAGTTCCATATGCTAAAATACCAACAGTTTCTGTTATCACAGTTGAGAAGTAAAAATGTCACAACCTGAACAACCAGACTTGAAGGAGTTGCAGGATTTGATGCATAGTGCAGAACAAGTGGGTAAACATACCATGCAATGTGGTTTTGATGCCCTAGAGGCCTCATGTAGAGCTGCTGTTACAGGATCAGTCATACGTAGACATGCCTGGCTCAAGGAGCAAACCTTACCAGATCATGTCAAAGCTAAGTTACTTGATGCACCTCTACAAAAGGATGTATTATTTGGTGTTAAAGCTGAGGAGGTATTAAAGAAAATGGAGGAAAAGGCTAAATCAATGCAAACAG
This sequence comes from Protopterus annectens, assembly GCF_019279795.1. Classification (NCBI taxonomy): domain Eukaryota; kingdom Metazoa; phylum Chordata; order Ceratodontiformes; family Protopteridae; genus Protopterus; species Protopterus annectens. Next base: position 959,441,689 of record NC_056728.1, read on the forward strand.
TGAAAGATTTTCTACAGGTACAACCTCCACGTTTCAGTAGAAATTGGCCTTCCAAAAATTGGTCCTTTCCAGCCACGGACAGACCCCAAAGAGGTAGATACAGGCGCCCGAGGGGCAGAGGACATTCTCAAGGATCGTTTAGAGGCAGACAATGGCAAACTCCTACACAAAGAGGTGGTGAGGATAGTTCGCAGCCATTCAGAAAGCAAGCCCAATGACTTTCCCCTTTGCATGCCAAGCAAGGCTCAAATGGCAGCACCCTTAGGCGGAAAACTGGCATTATTTTCAAAAAATTGGCATATTGTCACAAAAGACAAATGGATCCTGGACATTATAAACAGAGGCTACAGATTCCATTTTCACACCCTTCCAAAAATGAGAGGCATGCCAAACCTGCCACACAATCAAAGGGCAGAGGCACAAAGACAAATTTCAGATCTCATGGACATGAAAGCTATTCAAGAGGTACCTATTCACGAACAAGGTCAAGGTTTTTATTCCAGACTATTCCTGGTACCAAGGAAGGGAAAAGATTGGAGACCTATTTTGGACCTATCCATCCTAAACACATTTCTACTCGTGCCAAAATTCAAGATGCTCACATTACAGCAGCTTCTTCCCATGCTGGGCAAGGAGTCTTGGCTGGTAACATTGGACCTCAAGGAGGCATACCTGCATGTCCCAATCAGACAAAATTGCAGAAGATACCTCAGATTTCTTGCAGGTTCAACCCATTATCAATTCTCTGCATTGCCCTTTGGCTTATCTACTGCACCCAGAGTATTCACGAAATGGCTGGCATCAGTAATTGCCTACTGCAGACTTCAAGGGATACAAATATACCCATATTTGGACGACTGCCTGATCCAAGCGGACAGCAAGCACATACTTCTGAAACATATGGCTTTTGTAATAATGTTGTTGAATTCTCTGGGATACACAGTCAACAAAAAGAAATCAAGGCTAATACCCTCTCAGAGAATCATTTTCCTGGGTGCCAACTTGGACACAAACACCCAGATGGCCTACCTCATGCCAGAGAAGCAGGGGCAACTAACTCAATACTTCAGAACACTAGCAAATTTCACCAGGCTGACTGCAAGGAAAATCCTGCAGGCTCTGGGATTCATGGCATCTTGCATCCTACTAATCTCATGTGCAAAGCTGCATATGAGGAAACTTCAATGGTACCTGAAAAACCTATGGTCTCAACACAGCCACAGTTTGGAAACAATAATATCACTAATTCCATGTCTTCAAAAGGAATTTCTGTGGTGGGCTCAAGCATGCCAAACAAACACAGGTCTCCCATTCTACAAGCCTCAAGCAAATCAAGTCATCACAACAGATGCCTCGGAATACGCCTGGGGGCGCACATGACAGATCGGTGCATTCAGGGCAAATGGTCCCAAAAAGAAAAGCACCTTCACATCAATCAAAAGGAAATGCTGGCAGTAATAAATGCCTTTATAGCTTTCAAAGACCTTCTGCATCCAGGTCAACTATTGATAAGGACAGACAACACCACAGTAATGTGGTACATAAACAAACAGGGAGGAACTCATTCATACCCCCTATGCAGGCTGGCCATGTCACTTTGGAACATGGCTCTGGAATTGCAAATCGAACTTCAAGCACAGTTCTTGCCAGGCAAGGAAAACACGCTGGCAGACAACCTAAGCAGAAATATGACAGATCCACACAAATGGAAGTTGCATCCTCAAGTTTTTACAGAGATAATTCAAGCATGGGGAAGGCCAGACATAGATCTTTTTGCCTCCCACAAGAATCACCAATTGACAAAATTCTGCTCAAGGACTTTTCATCCACAGGCCTGGAGAGTGGACGCTCTCTCTTTCAGTTTGGCAACAATGACAGTTTATGCCTTTCCACCTCTTCCTCTGCTGCCCAAAGTGCTATTAAAAACCAGAGCAGACAGACCAAAGATGATTCTCATTGCTCCAGACTGGCCAAGATAGCACTGGTACCCACTCCTGAGGAGCCTGACACATTCCCCTCCATGGATTCTACCTCTAATGCCTCTTCTTCTGACTCAGTACAGCTTCAAAACTGTTCACAGTCAGCTGAAAACACTCAATCTGGCCACATGGAAGATTCCTTAACATCACAACAGACCCTACTCTCCAAGGAGGTGCAGGATGTCATTTTGGAGGCCAGAAGACCTTCTACTAGAAAAGCTTACTCCGCAAAATGGAAACGGTTTTGTGCCTGGAATGAGAAAAAGGGCCAGAATCCTGGAACACTGAATTTACCTCAAATATTACAGTATCTAGCTGAGCTGCTAAGCAGTGGACTTTCATTCTCCTCCATCAAAATCCATGCCTCAGCCATTTCTGCAGAATACAACACTGATCCACCGTTATTCTCTCACCCCCTCTTAAGGCAGTTCCTCAGAGGGGCTAAGAATATAAAACCCCCAAGGAAACAACCAATACCTGCTTGGGATCTCAATTTAATTCTAGAAAAGCTGACCTTGCCTCCTTTTGAGCCATCTGCTTCAACAGATTTGCAATATTTGTCCTGGAAAACAGCTCTCCTTCTGGCTATCACCTCGGCTCGTAGGGTATCGGAACTACAAGCCCTCATGGCTGTGCAGCCCTTTATCATCTTCCATCAGGACAGAGTTTCCTTATGAACCAACCCATCCTTTATGCCAAAGGTGGTATCCAGGGTAGCTTTGAATCAGGCTATTCACTTACCTACCTTTTACCCTAATCCTCAAAACAAAGGGGAGAGACTTCTACATTCCTTGGACATCCACAGACAGCTGCGTTATTATTTGGACAGAACAAAGCCTTTCAGAAAATCAGAACAGCTCTTTGTGTCCTATGCTATAGGAGCTCAGGGGAAGCCAATTTCCAAACAGACAATCTCAAAATGGATAGCCAACTGCATACGCTTTTGTTACACTTTTCATGGTAAAACTGTACCTGCAGGCATCAGATCTCACTCCACAAGGGCCACAGCTATCACTGCAGCTTTCCTCAGAGGAGTTCCTACCAAAGATATTTTGGAAGCAGTCACTTGGAGTTCTGTGCATACCTTCTCCAAGCACTACCACCTACCATTATACTCCAAAACTAGAGCAGGCTTTGCCACTGCAGTCTTGCAGGGCATTCGGTCTCGTCCAAGTTCCACCTAGTGCCTACCAGCCCTTTCTTAGCTTTGGGATTCAACCCATCTGTTATGACTGCAGCTGTATGCACGATGAACATAGTACAGATGTTCATCGTGCATACAGCTGCAGTCATTACAGATGGGTTCTCCTGCCGTCAGGCGGGTCCTCGGTCGGCCGAATTCCAAAGTCTAGGTCCAGCGTCGGTTGTCGTCGCTTCTTCCCTGACGTCAGTGCGACAGGGGTATAAAAGAACCAGCCGACGCCATTTTCTTCAGTCTTTTTTGCCGCGCGGTGCCCGAAGCAGAAGCAGTTCGCAAGTGCCGGTCGGCCAGCTCCTGAAATTACGAAAATTTGGAAACCGAAGTCTTCTTTAAAGCTAAGTACCCGTTGAAACTTTTCTTGCCTCAGACCGATGTCAGACAAAGTTAACAATTGTATTTCTTGTGGGAAGCAAATACCGCATAAGGATTTCCATTCCCTCTGTATACCTTGTTTAGGCCCAGACCATGATGTCTCGGGCTGTCGCTTTTGTGCTACTTTCAATAAACGCACTATTAAGCGTCGGGCAGAGTTCGCCCAGCACTTTTTTGGTAAAGCTTTTAATTATATAATGTCGTCGGAGACTCCGACTCCTGTTTTGTCCAAAAACGCAAGGACCGACACGCGAGATCCGTGGCCTCCACCGACACCACACCAACACCGACTACACGTGGTTTGGTTCTCAGCGAGGCGCCTACGCAGCCCCTGACTACCGACGACGCTTCTCTGGCGGTGTCCTCTGTAACCGAGGCCGCAGGTTCCTCGGCCCACACCCTGACTGCAGCTACCGAAGCCACTGTTAGTGTTGAGCCTCATAATGTGGACAGGTCTACCTCCACCATGGTGTCTTCAGACCTTCCTCTTCCTTTTCCATCAAGGCCTTTACTAAGTCTAAATCAGCCATGCACTCCAAGAGACCTATTGCACAGGGCCCATCTCCAGGCCCCATGCCTAAAAAACAGATGCTTAAAATGGCTGAGGATTTAATTACTCTTATCAGGGGTTCCCAACCCCCATCAGACAAGAGACCCAGAGTGGAGGAAGAATCACCCTCTTCAGATCAGGGCTCCATTATTTCAGAGCATTCTGATGAGGAGGAACATTCTTACTCCCCTTTTGAAGATTCCGATGCAGAGGAGTCCATTCCTTCTGTATCCCCCCCAGAGGATTTCTCATTCGGGGAAACCTTGCATACCTTGAGGGAACACTTCCACTGGGAAGGCCAAGATTATTCAGATTCCAAGAAAAGGCTTAGGGAATTTCTTTTGCTACCTCAGCACAGACCTCTGGCGATACCTCCTGTCTTAGACATACTTGATGATGTTTACTCGGTGGCCTGCCTTAATCCGGATTCCCTGCCTCCAGCCCCAGTCAAGCCTGATAGGTACTACAGAGTTCCTAACTCACACCAATTTCTTTACAAAAGCCATACTGCTGACCCAGAAACCATTTCTCAGGGCCCCAAGGGAATGAAGGCCTCTACTGCTAAGAATCCATTACCTTCCGAGAGAGATTCTAGATCCTTAGAAAGGTGGGGAAAAAAGGTATATACCTTGGCTACCCTAGCCATGAGGGCCTTAAACTGTCAGTTCCATATGCTTAAATATCAACAGTTTCTGTTATCACAATTACAAAATAAAATGTCACAACCTGAACAACCAGATTTAAAGGAGTTGCAGGTTATGATGCATAGTGCAGAACAAGTAGGTAAGCACACCTTACAATGTGGTTATGATGCTCTAGAGGCCTCAAGTAGAGCTGCTGTTACAGGATCAGTCATACGTAGACATGCCTGGCTTAGGGAACAAACCTTGCCTGATCATGTTAAAGCTAAATTACTAGATGCTCCTCTACAAAAGGATGTATTATTTGGTGCTAATGCTGAGGAGGTACTAAGGAAAATGGAAGAAAAAGCTAAATCTATGCAAACTGTTAAAGATTTTCTACAGGTACATCCACCACGTTTTACTAGAAATTGGCCTTCAAAAAATTGGTCATTTCCAGTCACGGACAGGCCCCAAAGAGGTAGATACAGGCGCCCAAGGGGCAGAGGACAATCTCAAGGATCGTATAGAGGCAGACAATGGCAATCTCCAACACCAAGAGGTGGCGAAGATAGTTCACAGCAATACAGGAAACTAACCCAATGACTTTCCCCTTTGCATGCCAAGCAAGGCTCAAATGGCAGCACCCTTAGGAGGAAAGCTGGCATTATTTTCAAAAAATTGGCATATTGTCACAAAAGACAAATGGATCCTGGACATTATAAACAGAGGCTACAGATTTCATTTTCACACCCTTCCAAAAATGAGAGGCATGCCGAACCTGCCACACAATCAAAGGGCAGAGGCTCAAATACAAATTTCAAAGCTCATGGGCATGAAAGCTATTCAAGAGGTACCTACTCACGAACAAGGTCAAGGTTTTTATTCCAGACTATTCCTGGTACCAAGGAAGGGAAAAGATTGGAGACCCATTTTGGACTTATCCATCCTAAACACATTTCTACTCGTACCAAAGTTCAAGATGCTCACTTTACAGCAGCTTCTTCCCATGCTGGGCAAGGAGTCTTGGCTGGTAACATTGGACCTCAAGGAGGCATACCTGCATGTCCCAATAAAACAAAGCTGCAGAAGATATCTCAGATTTCTTGCAGGTTCAATCCACTATCAATTCTCTGCATTGCCCTTTGGCTTATCTACTGCGCCCAGAGTATTCACGAAATGCCTGGCATCAGTAATTGCCTACTGCAGACTTCAAGGGATACAAATATACCCTTATTTGGATGACTGCCTGATCCAAGCAGACAGCAAACACATACTTCTGGAACATCTGGCTTATGTAACAAGGTTATTGAATTCTCTGGGATACACAGTCAACAAAGAGAAATCCAGGCTAACGCCATCTCAGAAAATAATTTTCCTGAGTGCCAACTTGGACACAAACACCCAGATGGCCTATCTTATGCCAGAAAAACAGGGGCAACTAACTCAATACTTCCAGACACTAGCAAATTGTACCAGGCTAACTGCAAGGAAATTCCTGCAGGCTCTGGGATTCATGGCATCTTGCATTCTACTAATCCCATGTGCAAAGTTGCATATGAGGAAACTTCAATGGTACCTAAAAAACCTATGGTCTCAACACAGCCACAGTTTGGAAACAATAATACCACTAATTCCATGTTTGCAAAAGGAATTTCTATGGTGGGCTCAAGCATGCCAAACAAACACAGGTCTACCATTCTGCAAGCCTCAAGCAAATCAAGTCATCACAACAGATGCCTCAGACTACGCCTGGGGGGCGCACATGACAGACCGGTGCATTCAGGGCAAATGGTCCCAAATGGAAAAGCACCTTCACATCAATCAAAAGGAGATGCTAGCAGTGATAAATGCTATTATAGCTTTCAAAGACCTTCTGCATCCAGGTCAACTATTGATAAGAACAGACAACACCACAGTAATGTGGTACATAAACAAACAAGGAGGAACACATTCATACCCCCTTTGCAGGCTGGCCATGTCACTTTGGAACATGGCTCTGGAGTTGCAAATCGAGCTTCAAGCACAGTACTTGCCAGGCATGGAAAACACACTGGCAGACAATCTAAGCAGAAATATGACAGATCCACACGAATGGAAGTTGCATCCTCAAGTTTTTACAGAGATAATCCAAGCGTGGGGCAGGCCAGACATAGATCTCTTTGCCTCCCACAAAAATCAACAATTAACAAAATTCTGCTCAAGGACATTTCATCCAAAGGCCTGGAGAGTGGACGCACTTTCTTTCAGTTGGACAGCACTGACAGTTTACGCCTTCCCACCTCTTCCTCTACTGCCCAAGGTGCTTTTGAAAGCAAGAGCAGACAGACCAAAGATGATACTGATTGCTCTAGACTGGCCAAGACAACACTGGTACCCACTCCTAAGGAGCCTGACGCATTCTCCTCCATGGACCCTACCTCTAATGCCTCTTCTTCTGACTCAGCACAGCTACAAAACTCTTCACAGTCAGCTGAAAACACTCAATCTGGCCGCATGGAAGATTCCTTAACATCACAACAGACCCTACTCTCCAAGGAGGTGCAGGATGTCATTTTGGAGGCCAGAAGGCCGTCTGCTAGAAAAGCTTACTCCGCAAAATGGGAACGGTTTTGAGCTTGGAATGAGAAAAAGGGCCAGGATCCTGGAAAACTGAATTTGCCTCATATATTACAGTATCTAGCTGAGCTGCTAAGCAGCAGACTTTCATTCTCCTCCATCAAAATCCATGCCTCAGCCATTTCTGCAGAATACAACACTGATCCACCTTTATTCTCTCATCCACTCTTAAGACAGTTCCTCAGAGGGGCTAAGAATATAAGACCTCCAAGGAAACAACCAATCCCTGCTTGGGATCTTAACTACATTCTAGAAAAATTAACCTTGCCTCCTTTTGAGCCAGCTGCCTCAACAGATTTGCAATACTTATCCTGGAAAACAGCTTTCCTTCTGGCTATTACCTCAGCTCGTAGGGTCTCGGAACTACAAGCCCTCATGGCTGTGCAGCCCTTTATCATCTTCCATCAGGACAGGGGTTCCCTACGAACCAACCCGTCATTTATGCCTAAGGTGGTATCCAGGGTAGCTTTAAATCAGGCCTACCTTTTACCCTAACCCTCAAAACAAAGGGGAAAGGCTGCTACATTCCTTAGACACCCATAGACAGCTGCGTTACTATTTGGACAGAACAAAGCCTTTCAGAAAATCAGAACAACTCTTTGTGTCCTATGCTGTAGGAGCTCAAGGGAAGCCAATTTCCAAGCAGACCATTTCAAAATGGATAGGCCACTGCATATGTTTTTGTTACTCTTTTCATGGTAAATCTGTACCTGCAGGCATCAGATCCCACTCCACAAGGGCCACAGCTACCTCTGCAGCCTTCCTCAGAGGAGTTCCTACCAAAGATATTTTGGAGGCAGCCACTTGGAGTTCTGTGCATACCTTCACTAAACACTACCACCTACCTCTATACTCCAAAACTAGAGCAGGCTTTGCCACTGCAGTGTTGCAGGCCATTCTGGCTCCTACCAGTTCCACCTAGTGCCTACCACCCTGTGCGTAGCTTTGGGATTCTACCCATCTGTAATGACTGCAGCTGTATGCACGACGAACATAGTACAGTTTTGTACCTACCATAAATGTAGATGTTCGAGTGCTAATACAGCTGCAGTCCAGGTTTCCCTCCCTCCTTCCCCTCTTGGGACAGGCCTATAGGCTAACACATCCTCATACAACCTGATTGGGGTATTCATTTTATGATGTATTTGCTTGCAACTACTGTATTTTGATTATATTGCACTGCATTATTACACAAATTTATGTATTGCCTTCCTTCTGGGGGCACCTGACATCTGGGGCAAGAAAGACTGAAGAAAATGGCTCGGGCTGGTTCTTTTATACCCCTGTCGCACTGACGTCAGGGAAGAAGCGACGACAACTGACGCCGGACCTAGACTTTGGAATTCGGCCGACCGAGGACCCGCCTGACGGCAGGAGAACCCATCTGTAATGACTGCAGCTGTATTAGCACTCGAACATCTAAATTTATGGTAGGTACAAAACTGTACTTTCCCGTTCCTGCACCATTACCTTCTCGATCAACCCTGGACTCTGGATCCAATTCCAGACCTACTGATTCATCAATCAGGTGGGTTGCTTCAATCCCTCCAAACACTCCAGCTCACAGTTTGGTTGCTCCACTTCCAACCTTAGCCAGGCTTCCCAGCATTTCCCCGGCTGTACGTGAGATTATTGTCTCCTCTCACAAGTCCACAACCAGAAAAACTTATGCTAGTAAATGGAAATGTTTTTCTTGTTGGGCAGAGGCTAGGAACGTAGATCCCTTTTCAGTCCCAGTCCACGAAATTCTGGAGTTCCTAGCACAACTTTTTCATTCCGGGTCCGCTTCTGCTACAATCCGGGTTCAATTAGCGGCCATTTCTAACTTTCATGTTGGTTTGTCAAATTCAAAACATTCTGTCTCATAAGCTCTGTAAAGCTTTTTTGAGAGGGACTACTCTCCTTAGGCCTCCACTGAGAGATCCCCCTCCTCCTTGGGACCTTAACTTGGTACTAACTTCCTTAACTCTGCCCCCCTTTGAAACAGCAGCTTCCTGCTCCATTAAGTTTCTATCTTGGAAGACACTCTTTCTGGTAGCTATTACTTCAGCCAGATGCATCTCTGAACTTCAGGCACTATGTATTTGTCCTCCATACTTGGTTTTTCATAAAGACAGGGTTGCTCTGAGGACTAATCCTTCATTTCTTCCGAAAGTCTGCTCAGAAAATAATTTAAACCAATCTATAGACTTTCCTGTGTTTCTCCCTAACCACACCAACAAGGCAGAGTACAAATTACATCAATTGGACGTTCATAGACAATTGCGTTTTTATCTGCACAGGACTAAGGAAATAAGGACATCTGACCAATTATTCCTTTCCTATGCTCTAGGCAAACAAGGTCTCCCAGTTTCCAAGCTGATCTTATCCAGGTGGTTGTCTCACACTATTACCTTCATCTATCAATTAATGAACAAAGAGTTACCTATTAAACCAAAAGGTAATTCTACTAGGGCCTTGGCCACCTCTGTAGCCTTCCAATCTAGGTTACCCATGGATTCTATCTGTGCAGCTGCTACGTGGGCAAATCCTCATTCCTTTATTTCTCATTACAAGCTAGATATGGTCTCCAGGAGCAGAGCTGACTTTGGTTCCACTGTTCTGAAGAGTCTGCTCCAATGAGCCACCCAGGATTGTAGGTGCTAGGGACGCTGTCCCAACCAGCAAGAATGAAGGTGAGATAGACAACTTAACATAGTTGTCTTCATCTCACCTTCTTTCTTGTGTTCCACCCTCCGTCCCCCTGTCCTATTGGACCGAGAGGAGTTCTGGTTTCACTGGCTGAGTGTTCTCTGGTTTGTTTCCTCTACTGACTTAGAGAGTATGACAGGTATTCTCAATCTATTGTTTGGACAGGTTTATTCTCTGGCTATGTCTGGGGTTAGCTATTTCAAATGAAATCTGGGAAGCTATCGCTAGGCATCATGGGATAAGGGGTAGCCTCGAGCCAGTAAACAGCTCTCAAGCTATAGAAGATGGCCGAGTCGGAGCCAAGGATTGGCTCCGATCCCAACCAGCAAGAAAGAAGGCGAGATGAAGACAACTAACATGGAACGTTATGGTAGGTATATAACTTCTTTTTATGGTAAATCATAAACTGAGACTAAATAGATTTAGTGAGCAGGATATATTTTGCTGAATAAATCGAGTTCCATAAATTAGCTTAAATGTGTTACTTTTCAACTTTTGCATTGTATTATTCATGTTCCTAGATGAACAGGAGGTACAGTATGTACCTTATACTGCTACACACCTTTAAATTACCTGTTCCTTATATATATATATATATATATATATATATATATATATATGATACTCCCCAAACTCAGCCTACACACCTTTGAATTACCTGTTCCTTATATATCTTATATTCCCCCAACTCAGCCTACAAACTGTTAAATTACCTGTCCCTTATACATCTTATACTCCCCCAACTCAGCATATACACCTTTAAATTGCCTGTCCCTTATATATCTGATACTCTACTCAACTCAGCCTACCCACCTTTAAATTACCTGCCCCTTATATAGCTTATACCCCCAACTCAGTCTACAAACTGTTAAATTACCTGTCCCTTGTATATATATTATACTCCCCCAACTCAGCCTATACACCTTTAAATTACCTGTCCCTTATACAGCTTATACTCCCCCACCTGAGCTTACATACCTATAAAATACCTGTCCATTATATGTCTTATACTCCACCCAACTCAGCCTATACACCTTTAAATTACCTGTCGCTTATATATCTGATACTATATACAACTCAGCCTACACACCTTTAAATTACCTGTCCCTTATATATCTTATACCCTTCCTGACTCAGCCTACACACCTTTAAATTACCTGTCCCTTATAAATCGTATACTGCCCTCAACTTAGCCTACACACCTTTACATTACCCGTCCCTTATCTATCTTCTTCCCAGCTCAGCCTACACACTTTTAAATTACCTGTCACTTATTTAGCTTATATTCCCCCCAACTCAGCCTACACACCTTTAAATTACCTATTCATTCTTTCAACCCAGCTGAAGTCCTTCTCAACTTAATTATAAATACATACTCACAACCTAACATCACCTCCATTTATATGCTTCTGTGACACTGCCAGCTCAGCTATCTGGAATTTTGTAAATAATCATATGTCATTTATGAATATTAATATGATTCATATGCTTGTCCTACAAATGTAAGGGTACTATATGTTATATGTATATTAAACTGCTGGTGCAGAAGTGTCTTTTGAACTCTATGTTGTGTACTGAGCTTCAAGAATTTAACCACAGTGTACCCTACTGGAAAATAACAGAAATTGTTATAAACCATATACCTGTACAAATGTATGTTTTAATAGTAGAAGCTGGAACATACAGAGTTAACTTGCAAACCCTCAAGAAAATAAGTTGAAATTGTCTTACAATTGTCTTATCTCTCAGTCTCAGCAAGAAGACAGGATGTCTAGAACTAGAAGTTTTTCTATTGTCTTGAAACAGACTAAATTTAAAATGTAAAAGTGTTTATTTTACGACTTCCAGTTCTGAGCAAACACGTGAGAGATATGTACTTCTCACACAGATGCTAAAATTGTGTTAAGTTTCTGTTAGCCTGGGAACTGAAGGCATGTGACAAAGAATAATTCCGTCTGAGCCCCAATTTAAGAACTCTCTCAGAGACAGATTTTGCATTTTGTAACTTGACTCGGACCTTGCAAGAACATCCATTCAGCACTTCTGCATCTGCCTTGCTCTGTAAGTAAGTCTAGGGTACAGTAATTTCTTTTAGATATAGTTAGGAATATAGTAATGATTAGTTTAAATGTTTTCTGTATTTATTTGAGACTGCCCTGCAATGTTGTTTCAGAATATTTCCTGTGATTCTGAACTCTGTAGTTACTGTGTTGTTTGAGTATTGTCTTGTTCTTTTATTATTTATTATTAAATATATTTAAACCTTTTAATTGTACCTGGTTTGTTTAGAGAAATTTAAGCTCAATACTTGCATATGTATTTGGTGACACTGTATAGGCAACTCCAGTAGTCTTGTTCTTGATCACACGTACCATTTTTATAATAGTGACATCACACAGTAGGATTGGGCACCCTTTGTAAGGGCCTTAGAGTAGCTGATAAGCAGTGGCTGGTGGCATCTACTTAGGCAGGGACATGAAGCACTGGTTGGACAGAGAGGGTACTGGCGGTTTTTGCTTGACCGCTCAGCTGAGATGTTAACCATATTGCTGTGCCAGTGGGGAGTCTTATTGGGGATCTGGAGAAAGAGGCAAAAACCAGCCCCAGACTGACTGTGATCTCTGTGTGCTCTTAAGGGAAATTGTACTTTACTGTGTATGTGTACTTGTCATCCTCAAAATGTGTACATCCCTCACTGGTGCTAGTGGTGAGGACTGAGGCTCCTTGATTACTGGATCAGTGCAGGGGTGTCACAGCTTTCATAACCAAACAACTCAAGCATTATAATGTTAAAGAGATATACTGTCCTGGTTCTCAACAGACACGAAACACTAAACTGTCTTGTTTGTCAATATTAACACACAGTAGTCCAATTCTAAAGTAGAATAAAAAATACTAAACATAAAACTATTTGGCTTCTCACAATTAATAATAGGCAAAACAAGGATGGACAGATCAATCAGAGACAACATTATTGATTGGATATTACTCATTTCAGCATTCACTATCATCTCCCTGGGTACACAGAATCCATACGTATTAATGCATTCTTTCAGTCGTTCATTAATTTATTATTTATTTACAGGGGTAGATCACCCCATTTTCAACATCTGAGACAACCTCCACTTAAAAACATGCTATATTCAGCTGGATACATTTCAAGAAGGGCATCTTCAACAACCTTAGTATTAACCCTGCACCTTACCTTAAAAAAAACACTTTTATGTAATAATATCACTATTCAGGCTAATTTGGGCTAGTGTTATGGAGGTCTTTTTTGCTTTGTTTTGTTTTTCTTTTGTAAAGCGCAACCAATGACAAAAATGGATAAAGCTTGGAAAAGGTGAGAACATCCCCACAGCACAAACAAAAGAATTATACAGCCACTCTGAAATCAAGTCCAAATCCTGATCAGACCAAGAAAAAAAGACTTGTACCAACTATTAAGAAATATTAAACACAATCTGAAGGAATACTGGGTTCACATAAATAGGAAAATTAAACCTGGAAAGAAAATCACACCTTCTCCACTTCCACATGAAACGGATGATAACATTGATTCCCTCTTTAACACGCATTTCATGACACAGTATGTTCTTTCATAAAAAAGTGTCCTACAGACACTCCTAATCGCCCCCTGACCTACAGTCTGGATTACTTGATCTAGAAACAATGTATCCACCATAAAAAGCAGTTAGAACAACTAATGACTTCTGTAACCCTTGACCTCCTGTCTTCAGAATGTCTTAAAACTGTTTCTGAAGCCATAACCTATTCTGTGCCATATCCATTAACAGATATATCAACAATTCTGTGCCATATCCATTAATAGATGTATCAATGATTCTGTGCCATATCCATTAGCATATATATCAATGATTCTGTGCCATATCCATTAACACATATATCAGTGATTATGTGCCATATCCATTAACAGATATACCAGTGATTCTGTGCCATATCCATTAAAAGATATATCAGTGATTCTGTGCCATATCCGTTAACAGATATATCAACGATTCTGTGCCATATCCATTAACAGATATATCAATGATTCTGTGCCATATCCATTAACAGATATATCAGTGATTCTATGCCATATCCATTAACATATATATCAACGATTCTGTGCCATATCCATTAACAGATATATCAACGATTCTGTGCCATATCCATTAACAGATATATCAATGATTCTGTGCCATAGCCATTAACAGATATATCAGTGATTCTGTGCCATATCCATTAACAGATATATCAATGATTCTGTGCCATATCCATTAACAGATATATCAACGATTCTGTGCCATATCCATTAATAGATGTATCAACGATTCTGTGCCATATCCATTAACAGATATATCAATGATTCTGTGCCATAGTCATTAACAGATATATCAGTGATTCTGTGCCATATCCATTAACAGATATATCAGTGATTCTATGCCATATCCATTAACATATATATCAACGATTCTGTGCCATATCCATTAACAGATATATCAACGATTCTGTGCCATATCCATTAACAGATATATCAATGATTCTGTGCCATATCCATTAGCAGATATATCAATGATTCTGTGCCATATCCATTAACACATATATCAGTGATTATGTGCCATATCCATTAACAGATATACCAGTGATTCTGTGCCATATCCATTAAAAGATATATCAGTGATTCTGTGCCATATCCGTTAACAGATATATCAACGATTCTGTGCCATATCCATTAACAGATATATCAATGATTCTGTGCCATATCCATTAACAGATATATCAGTGATTCTATGCCATATCCATTAACATATATATCAACGATTCTGTGCCATATCCATTAACAGATATATCAACGATTCTGTGCCATATCCATTAACAGATATATCAATGATTCTGTGCCATAGCCATTAACAGATATATCAGTGATTCTGTGCCATATCCATTAACAGATATATCAATGATTCTGTGCCATATCCATTAACAGATATATCAATGATTCTGTGCCATATCCATTAATAGATGTATCAACGATTCTGTGCCATATCCATTAACAGATATATCAATGATTCTGTGCCATAGTCATTAACAGATATATCAGTGATTCTGTGCCATATCCATTAACAGATATATCAGTGATTCTATGCCATATCCATTAACATATATATCAATGATTCTGTGCCATATCCATTAACAGATATATCAACGATTCTGTGCCATATCCATTAACAGATATATCAATGATTCTGTGCCATAGCCATTAACAGATATATCAGTGATTCTGTGCCATATCCATTAACAGATATATCAATGATTCTGTGCCATATCCATTAACAGATATATCAACGATTCTGTGCCATATCCATTATCAGATATATCAATGATTCTGTGCCATATCCATTAACAGATATATCAACGATTCTGTGCCTTATCCATTATCAGATATATCAATGATTCTGTGCCATATCCATTAACAGATGTATCAACGATTCTGTGCCATATCCACTAACAGATATATCAATGATTCTGTGCCATATCCATTAACAGATATATCAATGATTCTGTGCCATATCCATTAACAGATGTAACAACGATTCTGTGCCATATCCATTAACAGATGTATCAACGATTCTGTGCCAAATCCATTAACATATATATCAGCAATTCTGTGCCATATCCATTAACATAAATATCAACGATTCTGTGCCATATCCATTAACAGGTACATCAACGATTCTGTGCCATATCCATTAACAGATATATGAATGATTCTGTGCCATATCCATTAACAGATATATCAGTGATTCTGTGCCATATCCATTAACAGATATATCAATGATTCTGTGCCATATCCATTAACAGATATATCAATGATTCTGTGCCATATCCATTATCAGATATATCAGTGATTCTGTGCCATATCCATTAACAGATGTATCAACGATTCTGTGCCATATCCATTAACAGATATATCAATGATTCTGTGCCATATCCATTATCAGATATATCAATGATTCTGTGCCATATCCATTAACAGATGTATCAACGATTCTGTGCCATATCCATTAACAGATGTATCAACGATTCTGTGCCATATCCATTAACATATATATCAACAATTCTGTGCCATATCCATTAACAGATGTATCAATGATTATGTGCCATATCCATTAACAGATATATCAATGATTCTGTGCCATATCCATTAACAGATATATCAGTGACCACCATGATCCTCAACTCTGGAAAAAAATAATTTATCATGCCTGTCCACAAAGGTAGGCACAAACTAACTTATCAAAATTTAGACCAATAGCTATCCTGTATTTATACAAAATACTAGAAAAATGTACACAAAGACAGCTAGTACATCATCTTTCTAAAAATGACCTCCTATCACTCACCAGCATGGCTACTGTTCAGGATATAGCAGTGAAACTGCTTTAGTCCTTCCTAAATACTATTAACCCTCATCGACAGGGACAACGGGTGCTCACTGAGGTTTCTTTTTTGGGGATAAAACTCTGGCCAGGCTTGTAAGGGCCCCAGGGACATTAGCCTAGTAAGCTCCTATGATCCTATGATCCTATAACCACAACAAAAACATCAACCTGCCTTCCACTGTGACACTCCTAGATCTCTCCAAAGCTTTCAGCACCATATCTCATCTGCTCCATATCCAAAGACTTGCAGAAATGGACATCTGTAACAAACTCTAACATAGGTCCAAAGCTACTAACTGAGCTACTATCAAGCAGCTTAAATTGTCACAAACACTCTGACTTCCTGCCTATCAATATAGGGTTCCTTCAAGGATCTATACCTAGATCAGTATAGGGGTCTCTCAGGGATCTATATTCAGACGAGTGCTGAAGCCTTGATCAAACATACATTTGTTTGAACAGGGCTAAAGCCAGTGTTCTTTTTACCAACCATTATAATGGCTGAAGATTTGTTACTGTGAATGGCAATTTTGTCGTGTGTGTGTGTGTGTGTGTGTGTGTGTGTGTGTGTGTGTGTGTGTGTGTGTGTGTGTGTGTGTGTGTGTGCATGCAGGCACGCATTTGCGAGGGTTTGGTAATGGGACAGGTTTTGTGTGTGGGAGTGTGTGTGCACACATGCAAGTGTATGCAGGTAAGGGTAAGGGACAGATTTAGTGTGTTGTGTATGTGAGTACGTTTTTGCGAGATAGTGTAAGGGTTAGATAAGGGGAGAGTTTTAGAGTGTGTGTGTGTGTGTGTGTGTGTGTGTGTGTGTGTGTGTGTGTGTGTGTGTGTGTGTGTGTGTGTGAATGTAAGTGGGTTAGGGTAAGGGTTATGTAAGGGCTTGTGGTTTGTATGTGTTAGTGTATGCTGGTTAAGTAAGGGGACAGCTTTAGTGTGTGAGTGCATGCTTGTTAAGGTTTGGGTAAGGCTCGAGTAAGGGCATAGATCTAGTGTGGTGAGTATGTATGTGCTGGTGTTTGCATGATCTGAATCTGTCTTGTGCAGTGAAAGTGCTCTGTAAAGAGTCTGTTAAGGTAAGCTGTAGGGTTAGGGACACAGGCAGAGTTAGAATTAGCACACATTAATTTAGTGGGCAGGGGTTCTTCACCTCCCTGCATCATTTTAGTAATACACACTATTCTTAACCCTACACCTCAGCTTACAAAATACTTTTATGTAATGCTACCACTATTCAGGCAAAGTTGTTGAGGGTTATCAAGGGGTTTTATTGTAAAGATAGCAAAAGCAAATTGTTTTCCTTTCGCAATCTGTTTGTGGGTTTAGTGTTACAGGTTTTGGTAATATGAATTTTTTTTTTCTTTTTTAAATCAGCATTTTTAATGGAACACATCAAATTTGTTCAAAAAATAGTGAGTACCGTAGGTGTTGATGGACTTGGAAATGAGATTTACAGCCAGAGGCTGTATTGGGAACAGTGTTAAGGACACAAAATGGATAGCTAATAATTGTACCAGGAATACCTTGTTACACTACAGTCTAATAAGAACGGGGAATGGTGGCAAATACATTTTGTGCCTACACATGCAGAAAATAATAAAATACTTTTTAGTATTATTCATAGACATTCGTCTGTTCTACTGCCGAATACTAATTTGGAACAATATTACCCCTTGATTGTGAGTTTCCTTTCAGAAAGGGTAACAGACTAATATGACAAGGGAAGTACATAGGGAAATGAGAAAAATACACTAAATGTAAACAAAAGTACTTTGAAATAATGAATTTTAACAAGAATTTTGAAATCGGACAGCTAATGACTTGCCCTAGTACACTGGTAATTTACCGTGTTACTTGTTATTGTTCTGCTTTGTATGTGGGCAAAACTTTGTGTATGTTATAAAATAGGATATCAGATGTGAGAAATAAATAATTCTTTATATAAACATAGATGTAATGGGATCCTATCTCGCCTACATTCATGACAGATGGGTTCGGAGCCGATCCATCGGCTCCGACTCGGCAACTTATATACTAGCACGAAGTCTCTCATTGGCTGGGCTATACCCTATCCCAGGATGCACTACACCTGCTTCCCCAGATCTCGTTTGCCGCTTTACAAGCTGGACGTGGTCTCGACTTGGCTGGAGCTAAGTGGTTATTTTACCTTTATTGGTCCTTGACCTTGGGGTTTTTTGCTATATATTAATCAAACAGCTGTTTTAACAGCTTCTTTATAATATTTGTGAAGTTTAAGTGCTTGAGTGTTGTCTGGTACTTGTTCCTTTTTTCAGTCGGGCAAGGCCCGTTTGAGTTAGAGGGCCCTTGCCCTACTCTTGTGTACTATTTAGTTCAAAAGTCCTTTGTACTGTTTATTTTAAGTCCCTTTGTGGTTATTTGTCTTTCGGGCCAAGCCCGTTTAAATTAGAGGGCTTTGGGCCGTTGTACTTATTTGTCAGTTGCTTCTGAGGTAATTTTCTTCTGGTTGCTTGCGCCAGTGAGTCTCGCGCTTTTCAGTTGGCGCTTTTTTTCTTTATAGTGCTTAATTTTTGTGGTAATCTCTATTTGTTGCAGTACCTGTACTATGTCTAAAGAACAAAAGTCAGGGTTTAAAAAATGCACTCGCTGCAGTTATAAAATGTCCATAACAGACAGCCATTCTATTTGTGTTTATTGTTTGGGGCCGAAACATCTACAGGAGACTTGTAGCGTATGTCATGCCTTTTCTGCTAGAGTTCTTCAAGAACGTAAGAACAAGCTCATTTTAAAAGGGCTTATTAAACCCTCCTTTGAGGAAGCTTTGAATCCTCCTGTTGCTTACAAAGAAAGATCGTCGGCTCCGACAAGTCCGTCGGAGCCGACTTCTAAAAAGAAAAAGTTGACCTCTTCTTCCTCGGCTCCACTGACTTCGGGGCCGAGTGTCGAAGAGTCTGCCTCGATACCTCCTACTTCGGCTCCATTGTCTTCGGAGCCGCAAGTTGGAGTATCGAGAGGTGAATCACCTCCATCGGCTCCAATGGCTTCGGAGCCGGTGGAAGTGTGCAGCTCAGACTCTTCCCCCTCGGCTCCGAAGAAGGCTTCTTCGGCGCCGATGGTGGTCCATGAGGTGGTGGAGTCGGCGCCGACAGTATTGGAGCCGTTTCGGAGCCGGTCCCCTTCTCCCTCGGAGCCAAGAGGAAAGTCTTCTCGAGTGTCTACCTCCTCTAAATCCTCGAGACTATCAGATTCGGACCTGGATAGGGTTTTACAGAGGCTCTTCCAATCTCCAGTGTTTGCTAAAATGGTCTCGGCTCCAGCACAGTTTGCTTCGGAGCCGATCCCCCCCCGACACACTTGATTCCTCCTCCAACCTCCTCTGAGTTGTTGGAGCCGGTGGTGGTGGAGCAAGGTGGAGCCATACAGTCGGAGCAGAGACCCCTATCAGGCTTTTCGCCCGACTATGCTTCCTACCCTGTCCTCCGGTTCAGGGTTTGGTACTGCGACCTCTACAGCCGGGCCCGAGGGGAATACTTTGGGATTAGGTGCTTCGGTGCCTAGTCTTCCTCTTGGAGCATCGGCTGCTGGAATTCCCAGTGCCATCGTGGCCTCTAGACCAGTGACTTCCTCGGATTTTGGAGGTCCGGCCTTTGAGGCCATGAGGAGCGCGCTGGCCATGCCTTTGCCAGTTCAACTAGACTCTACCTCACCGTCCCTAGATTTGGAGACTGGTGCCTCTGTTGCGTTGCAGCCCCCCGGCAGCGGGGCCCCAGGGCCTGAGGATACCCCAATCGGGGGTTCCCTTCTTCAGGCGGTCCGTCCAAACTGCTTCGGACGAACCCCCACGGAAGAAATTGTGTAAGAGGAAGCACGTAGACTCCCAAGATGAGTCTATTACATCGGATACTGACCTCGATGACGCGGAAGGGTCCCCCAAATCATCTTCGGATGATATCTCCTTCTCAGATATCTTGGAGATTCTGAGACAGAGAGGTGACTGGCAAGCCAAAACCCCTTCAGCTGAGGAGTCGGTCTTCCTCAAGGCCTTCGGGGCCCAGCCCTCCGCCTCCTGGGTGTCTCCGCCCTTCAATGAACTCCTTGATTTGGTTTCTCGAAGGGTGTGGGAACACCCTGATTCCGTGGAACCGGTGCCTACTAGGCCCAATAAATTCTTGTCAGCTCCCCCCCAGAAAGAATTTCTCACAAAGGGTGTACCGGTAGATGCTTTGGTGGTGGCTTCTGCCACACAGCAGGACGTGGCAGAGGCTTCGACGTCTATTCATCCTCCTAATAAGGATTCTAGGAGTATGGATAGGTACGGGAAGCGTACCCTGTCCTCAGCGGCCTTTACCTTACGGTCGCTGAATTATTTATGTCATTTTACAAGGCTCCAAAGGGATCTTCTCAAAGAGCTAAATGACTCCTTGTTGGTAATCTACCTGAAGCGCTGGCCTCGACTGTTGGCGCACAGATGAATACTCTTTTCTATTGTTAACTTGTCCATGCGGCTCATCTCATGCGGCCGATGGAGCGAGTAGAGCTGCGGAACAGGCGTTGCCCTTAGGAGACAAGCCTGGTTACGCTTGTGTTCGCCACGGAGGCCTTCAAGTCTTCCTTCGACGCCTTTGATGGGTCATCTTTGTTTGGACCCAAGGTGAAGGACACACTAACTCGGTGCGAGCAGGAGGGCAAGACTTTGACTGCCGTTGGGGCCCATTATTCCGCTCCTTCCAGTCCTTATCCCAAGGCTGGGAGAGGAGGGAAAATGTGGTTTAAAAAATCCCAAAAGTCTTTCTCTACTCCACCTAGTGATTCCCCCTCCAGAGGCGGGGATTTTGGAAGACGCCGCCCAGAGGTGGCAGAGGCCCCCGTAACTCTGGAGACCGCGATTCCTTTCGTGGTTCTTCATACAACCAGCGTTCCTGAGTTGTTGCCCGACTGTGCAACTCCGGAGCCAGTCAGGGGTCGCTTTGCGGCGCACCCACAAGCTTGGGAATCCATAACAAGCGATCGGTGGGTGCTTCGCATCATTACCGGAGGATTTATCATACCCTTCAACAAACCCCCCCCTTCTTTAAGGGAAATCCCGGACGTACCACCCAGTCAGTGGGATCAGGCAGCATTAGAGGTTTCAAAGCTGCTAGAAAAAAGAGCCATCCAGCCTGTCCCCATCGACCAGATCGGATCAGGAACTTACTCAAAATTATTTTTGGTACCAAAAAAGACAGGGGAACTCAGGCCCATTTTGGACCTCAGTTCATTGAATCGTTTCGTAAAGAAGTCCAAATTCCGAATGGTCACTCTTCAATCTATTCTTCCTTTGCTGGAAAAAGATGCATGGATGTGCTCAATAGATCTCCAGGACGCTTACTATCATATTCCCATAGCTCAAGAGTCCAGGAGACATTTACGCTCCTGGAGCCAGTCATTTCCAATTCGAGCACTGCCCTTTGGTCTCACCACAGCCCCCAGGGTGTTCACCAAGTGTCTGGCAGTGGTAACTGCTCACCTGAGAAGTCTGGGATTCCAGGTGTTTCCTTATTTAGACGACTGGCTCCTTACAGCCACCTCCGAGCATCTACTTCTCCAAGCGCTCAGAGCCACGTTCACCTTGGGCCGTTTCTTGGGGATCAAATTCAATTTGCAAAAATCTGTACTACAGCCTTCTCAGCGTATTACTTTCATAGGCGCAGACTTAGACACAAAAAGAATGCGCCTTTTACCGGCAGCAAGAATTCAGATCTTACAAGATCAAGTCAAATCCTGCCTTCACTTACAAAGAGCCCCGGCCCATTGGATCCTACAACTGTTGGGCTCGATGGCGTCGACTATACTTCTAGTTCCCTTGGCCAGACTTCACATGCGAATTCTACAATGGCTACTGTCGGTTCAATGGTCTTATCAGGAACTGCCCTTGAACCACTTAATCATAATCACGGAAAGTTGCCGTCGAGATCTGCGTTGGTGGCTTCTACAGTCAAATCTCGACCAGGGGCAATCCTTTATTCCTCAACGTCCCGTTGCCACTGTGACCACGGACGCCTCCCAGGTAGGGTGGGGGGGTCATTACCTGGACAGGTCGGTCCAAGGCACATGGCAGATCCAGGAAACGCATTTACATATCAATGTCCTGGAAATGAGAGCGGTACTATTGGTACTCCAAGCTCTCCATCACGCTCTCCCACAGGGCCCAATTGCTATCCTATCCGACAACATGTCGGTAGTATGGTACATAAACAAACAAGGGGGTACCAGGTCTTACCCACTATGCAGAGAAGCCATGAGACTTTGGCACTGGGCGGTAGCTACCAACCGCTTTCTAATGGCAATGCACATACCGGGGAAGTCCAATGTGATTGCGGACAGATTAAGCAGGACCATTCTCTTGCCCCACGAGTGGTCCCTCAATCAGAGTATAGCTGCGAAAATCTTCAACAGATGGGGTCTTCCTTGCTGCGACCTATTTGCCAGCCCTCACAATGCGAAATGCAGAGAGTTCTTCACACTGTTCCCTTCTCAGGGACAGATTCCCAGGGACGCTCTGACTCACATTTGGCCCCGGTCTTCTACGCCTTCCCTCCGTTCCCCCTCCTACCGAGGGTGATACAGAAGGCCATTTACATGGAGAGCGAGATGATTCTGATTGCCCCGCACTGGCCTCGTCAAGTTTGGTTCCCTTTCCTACAGAGGCATGCGATAGAAGGTCCATGGTTTCTGGATCCGGTGCCAGACCTGTTTACTCATCAGTCAGGACGGCTTCATCCGTCTCTCAGGTCCCTGAAGTTGGCAGCATGGTTACTCCACTTCCATCCTTAGTCCGAGATAATGCTCTCTCGCCGGATGTGGTCCACATTCTGTCTTCTTCTCATAAACCTTCCACCATCAAACTTTATTCCAGTAAATGGAAAAGGTTTGCCTTCTGGGCTCAAGAACGAGGTATAGATCCTCTCACTGCTCCAGTATCGCAGGTTCTGAATTTTCTGGCCTTCCTTTTTCAGTCGGGCTCTTCAGTTTCTACCATTAAGGTTCAGCTAGCGGCAATCTCTAATTTTCATGCCTCGTTTGAACCTTCATTGATGTCTCACAAACTTTGTAAGGCGTTCCTTAAAGGGGTTTGGCTCCTTAGGCCTCCTTTATCTCATCCTGTTCCTCCTTGGGATTTGAATATGGTTCTTGCTGCCCTAACTGCCCATCCTTTCGAACCAGCTGCTACTTGTGATTTAAAATTTCTGTCTTGGAAAACGGCCTTTTTAGTAGCCATAACATCTGCTAGGCGAGTTTCAGAACTTCAAGCTCTTTGTTCTGATCCTCCCTATTTGATTTTTCACAAACATAGAGTTTCATTGAAATTGAACCCTGCATTTATTCCAAAGGTGGCCTCCTCTTTCTGTCTGCAACAAACCATAGAACTCCCTATTTTTTTCCCAGAATTCTCCAATAACGCAGAATATACTTTGCATCAATTGGACGTACATAGACAATTACGTTTTTATTTGAATAGAACCGCTCAAACGCGAAAATCAAATCAATTGTTTGTTTCTTTTGCAGCGAACAAATTGGGTCAACCAGTATCTAAAGCCTCCATATCAAAATGGATTAAAGACTGTATCACCTTTGTTTATTCACAGGCCAATAAAGACCTTCCCTTTCCTGTCAAGGCTCATTCTACCAGGGCAATGGCTACTTCGGTAGCTTTTCACTACAAGTTATCCATAGATGATATTTGTGCTGCGGCTACCTGGACTTCTCCGCACACTTTTATTTCTCATTACAAGTTGGATGTGGTTTCTCGAGGCAGAGCTTCCTTTGGTTCCACGGTTCTCAGGAGTGTGTTCCAATGAGCCACCCGGGATGTAGGTGCTAGGGACGCTGTCCCATCTGTCATGAATGTAGGCGAGATAGGATCCCATTACATCTTATAGTTATGTACTTACCATAACTTTGGATGTATGGGATCCATCTCGCCTACATTCATAAGTACCCACCCTCCTTCCCCCTGCCTTTTGGATTTAGAGGAGCTGTAGTCACTGTTTTCTTGGCGTTCTTTCTTGAAGAACTTTAGTTGGTTATAGTGACTTATAGTGTCTCTGTGTTTACATGGGTGTATGAAAGCGAACAAACAAGATCTGGGGAAGCAGGTGTAGTGCATCCTGGGATAGGGTATAGCCCAGCCAATGAGAGACTTCGTGCTAGTATATAAGTTGCCGAGTCGGAGCCGATGGATCGGCTCCGAACCCATCTGTCATGAATGTAGGCGAGATGGATCCCATACATCCAAAGTTATGGTAAGTACATAACTAAAAGTTTAAAGCATCCTAGTGCTGCCTTTAAGTTTAAAGCAATTAACAAAATATTGTTGATTAACAGTTCAAAAGATGAGTTACAGGCTGTATTAACATAGAGGAGAAGTTTTGGATAATAAAACTAGGGGATTTATTTTATCCTGGACTTAGCGAACACCTGTGATTTTTTTCAACTGTTCTTTAAGTTGTTTTTCTCACTTTTGATGATACCATAATACAGGTTTTAAAACTGTAATTTGAAATTGAGATGTGATTGCATTGAAGAAGGCAGGGCTTCCTCCTAAACCAGTTTTGTAAGAAGCAATGCTGATCATTTGTTTGGTGAGCTCTGATACTAACTCCGTTTCCAACTTCCTCTATATTCAGAGTGTGTTTTTGTAAGAAGCAATGCTGATCATTTGTTTGGTGAGTTCTGATACTAACTCCTTTCCAATCTCCTTTCTGACCGTTACTAAGACTGCCAAGTATGAGGAAAATGGTTGTGTCAGTTTGGTTCTTCTCTCTTCCAAATTTTAAATGCAGTGGCCAGCAGTACAGATAGATTTACACTAATCTGTTTAAAAATGGTGCCTTCATATCGAACCTCTTGGGATAGTCTGTGCAACAGCCAGAAACTGCCATCTCTGTCATATGGAAGGGATATTCATAGTTCACATTTAATCTTATTTAATGCTCAATCCCAAATTAGCCTAACTTTGTTACAATCCCATAGGTGTAGAGTTGATTTAAGTCATACTGCATCACCAACACCTAGGTGCCAACTCTTCTTTATTGTTTTAAAATCTATCTGTGGAAAAAGTCCAAGAGTGAAGTCACTTCATATACATAAACTGTGTGGGATAGGCAACATTAGTATCCACATAAGTATACAAAACATGCTTCCACTCTGCATCAGAAAGAGTACAGTGTAGTTCGTCTAGGTTATCAGCTTTAGTAGGTTGTTAACACCATGTCTGAAGCCCCACTTTAAATTTATTTATTTATTTTATTTATTGACATTTGTTTACTGGGAAAGTCCATTGGGCTAAACAGAGCCCATTTTCAATGGAGGCCTGGGGAGAAAAGCTCCAATGCATAAAACAACAAGGTAGTTACAATACAAGATATTTACAACAAGATTGTTACAATATCTTCTTGAATCACTACAATACAAAATGTGGCATTAAAGTGATACAAAAAGAAAAAAGTAAGCAAATTCAAACAATGCAAAAATAAGCAAATTCAAACAATAATAAAATATTAAGTATAAAGGGAAACTAAGAAAGCAGAGAAAATACAAGTAGACAGAAGCTACATAAGAGTATAGTTAGTAGTTGGTATGCTTATAGTGAAGTATAAAAGAATTAGTAATGGGAACATTCAAGTGGAGGGAAAGTTTGGTTTAGGAGGTTAGCTAGTTAAAAAAGCAGTGCTGGGTCTGAGTCTAGGGAAAAGAGAGTTAAGTGATAGCATTAGACAATGTGAAGCAGTTACAGATCCAGTTGGAGAGAAGGTGCTTGTGGACGGCAATTTTGAATTTAACAGGATGTTGTTCAGAACATCTGGAGGAGGAGAGATTGTTCCAAAATCTGGCAATGGTCCAGAAGTATAAGAGTTTACCTGCAGGTAGCTTAGGTTTGTAAACTTGTAGTAGGTTTTGATTTTCTGACCATAATGACCTATTGGGGGTGTAAAAGGGAAAATAAGGAGCTGAGTGCAGGGCAGTCTTGGGATTTGTAAATTAGTCTGTGAGAGGTAGTTAGCTGAAGGTGTAGTAGGTAATGTGGGAAGTCGAGCCATTGCAGATTTCGTAAGGCTATACAGTGATGAGTTGAATGACGACAGTTAGAAGCACATTTGGTGATCCTGTTGTAGCAAGACTCTAATTTTAGTTTTAGAGAGGACTGTAGATTAGTTAGTAAGGGAGCACCATAGGTTAGAAAGGGAAGTAGATAGGAGAGGACTAACACTTGATCTGAAGTAGGGACTTCATTTGTCAGCAACCTGTGGGTCTTGGATCCGATATTGGATCCGAGCTGGCAACTTGTAACATAACTTTGGATCTGAGCTCCTAGCTCCTCCCTTCACCCATAATCCCCTGCTAACCCCCAATGACCTCAGATCTAGTTTGCTGCGCTTGTGGGTAGCTGGATTTTTTCGAGCTCTTAGCGTATACACCAGATAAGTAGACATTTCCCTGTTTTTTTCTTGATCTTTTTCTTGTTTAACAGAGTGCAAGTGTTAGGTTCCCTTGATAGCTTAAAATTTTAATTTTTTTTTTTTCCCTCCCCTCGCTGGCCGTTAGTGAGTGTTTGTGTGTGTTTGTGTTTTGGGGCCTGTGTGTTTGTGTAGTACTTCAGGTATGGCTGAGGCCCCAAAAGCCATTTTTTCAAAATGTACCGAGTGTGGTCATAAGCTCTCTCCGGCTGATGGCCACACTCGGTGCATTCGGTGCCTTGGGGTTGAACACCTCTCCTCAGGCTGTACCATTTGTGCAGTGTTCAACCCCAGGGCACTGAAAGAGCGGAGGTCGAAGCTGGTCCAGGCGGGACTTTTGCCCCCGGAGTCGGCTTCGGCCTCCGCTCCTCCCGTGGCACCTCCGCCGCCTGTGGTAGTAGCCACTCCTGCCTCCTTCCCCCGGCTGGGACTCAAACTCCCACCAAAGTGCCGGAGGACAGGGAGGCCACGAGGGAGAAATGGAGGGAGAAGCACCACAAGCGGTGGGCCGAGGCCTCCGCTTCGGCCCCGCCGGCTAAGCGGGCTTCTCCCTCCACAGCTTCTAGGTCTCCTCCTCCTTGGCCCTGATCGCCTTGTTTCTCCCCGGGACCTGATTAGGAGGAGACCTGATCTCCGTCGAGGTCATCAAGGCGGCCTTCCAGGCCACCTCGGTGGCTTCTTCGAGATCAACTTATAGCTTGTCAGATGCAGACTTGGACCGGATGATGCGAAGGTTCATCCAGGCCCAGCTGCAGATGGGAGTGCTCTTGCCTCCCCCCCCCTTCGGGGGGGAGCTTGACACCTTTCTTTGCTCTGATTGCTCCTTCTCCGACCCGCTTCCCGGGTTCGGAGCGTTCAGAGCCGGGCAGCTTCGGAGCCGGGGGTGGGTCGGCACCGACAGTATTGGTTACTTTGGATCCAACCCTGCCCTCGAGTCTGTCAGGTCCATCATCGGATCTGACCTCTCGGAGCCATGGGGCGAGCTTCGGATCCAAGGGATTCAGTGTGCCTTCGGCTCCGTCCAGGTCGGAGCGCACTGGTCCCTCGGATCTGAGGATCTTGGCACCGGCTGCGATCCCTTCATCGGATCTGAGTGGGATTCGACTCTCGGTGCCCAGGGAGAGCGGATCCCCCTCGGCTTTCGATGCTGTGGAGAGGGCTCTGTTGAGAGCATCCAGACCCCCGGCCCTTGCCTCGGCTCCACCCTGCACTCCCTCTCTGCTGGGTCAGGCTTCCATCACCCGGCCACAGGGACAGCTTGCTTTGATGTCCCAGGTTGTTCCATTGGAACAAAATGTTGCTGAAGAGACCTCCTCGGACAGCCCCCCCAAGGAAGTGCCTCGCAAGCATAAGTGTAAGAGGAGGCACGTGGACTCCCCTGAGTCCTTAACCAAGGACACGGACTTGGAGGAAGGGGAAGGCTCCCTAAGGTCACCCCCCGAGGATGTCTCCTTTGGAGACATCATGGAAATGCTTAGGATCAGAGGTGGGTGGTCTGCCCCAAGGCTTCCTCTGATGAGTCCATGTTCCTGGAGGCATTCGAAGCAGGCCCGTCTACCTCTTGGGTGTCCCCTCCGGCCGACCCCCTGGTGGACCTTATTACCACCATGGCATGGAAGGAGCCGGATACTGTGGAGCCAGTCCCTAGATGTCCGGACAGGATCCTGAGCCCCCCTGCAGACCGGTCCCACTGGAGCAAGGGTCCCCCTGTAGATGCCATGTTGATGGCGGCAGCCACAAAGAGGGAACTAGCTCAAGACAGCCCCTCGGTCCATCCACCAAGCAAGGAGTCCCGCTTGATGGATCGCCTTGGGAAGCAGGTGTTTAGTTCAGTGACCTTCTCTGTAAGGTCCCTGAACTATGTGTTACATGTTATCAGGATGCAGCGAGATCTTATCAAAGAATACACTGCTTCCCCCCCCCCCCCCGAGTCCATGTCGGTGGAGGACAAACAGTTGTATTACACTCGAATGGCCACTCTGAGATCTATCGCCAACACGTCTATGCGGCTTTTGTCCCACACCACTGAGGGAGCCGCTAGAGCTAGCGGAGCGGGTCTAGTCATGAGACGTCAGGCTTGGCTCCGGCATTGTGACTTCGCGGAGCCCTTCAAGGCGTCCTTTGCGAACGCCCCTTTTGATGGTTCTGCCCTGTTTGGCAAGAACGTTCGCGAAACACTGGTTCAGAGCGAGAAGGATGGGAAGACATCTGCCATCGGAGTCCATTTCTCTGCTCCCCAGAGGTCCTTTTCGAAGAACCAAAAGGGACAGAAGAAGATGTGGTTCCAGAAGTCGCAACATTCCCAACCTGCTCCAGACAACCAGTCCTTCTGTGGCAGAGGAGGACAGGGAGGATGCCGCCCCAGGGGCAGAGGGGCCCTGAGAAACTTTGGGTCCAGAGAATCTTTCTCTGACCGACCCACGCAACAGCCCTGAAGGGTTGCCCGGCTGCTCCACTCTGGAGGCAGTCGGGGGGGCGCTTCTCGAAGCATCTAGCGGCATGGGAGTCCATTACATCAGACCGCTGGATGCTTCGGATCATATCCAGAGGTTACAGAATTCCTTTACATCATATCCCCAAACTCAAGATCCTCCCCGATGTACCACCCGATCAGAGGGAGGCTGCAGCCACAGAAATCCAGCAGCTGCTAGAAAAAAGAGCCATCCAGTCCGTCCCCCCAGACCAGCTCGGATTAGGGTTCTACTCCAGGTTCTTTCTGGTGCCAAAAAAGACGGGGGGACTTGAGACCGATCCTAG
This sequence comes from Protopterus annectens, assembly GCF_019279795.1. Taxonomy (NCBI): domain Eukaryota; kingdom Metazoa; phylum Chordata; order Ceratodontiformes; family Protopteridae; genus Protopterus; species Protopterus annectens. The sequence goes on from NC_056728.1 coordinate 959,471,396, forward strand.
ACCTTTCCCTCTTGAACCTGGCCGTAACCAAGGAAAAATTCCGAATGGTCACTCTTCAATCCATTCTCCCCCTTTTACGGGAGAATGACTGGATGTGCTCCATAGACCTCAAGGATGCGTACTACCACATTCGAATGGACAGGCGATCCAGGAAGTTTCTCCGCTTCCAGCTGGGAGCCAGTCACTACCAGTTCAGGGTCCTTCCCTTTAGCCTCACCACAGCCCCCAGGGTGTTTACCAAAGTTTTAGCAGTGATTGCGGCCCACCTGAGACTCCAGGGAATGCAGGTCTTCCCGTACCTGGACGACTGGCTTCTGACCGCCCCAACAAGGCATCTACTCTACTTAGCCAGAGATTACTTCCTCCATCTAGCTCCCCAGTTGGGCATCACGATCAATATAGACAAATCTTCCCTTGCTCCGACTCAAGTCATAGAGTTTATAGGGGCCAGATTAGATACCGGGAGTATGTGGGCCTTCCTAACCCCGGAATGAATTCTGAATCTCAAACTTCATATACGGGCCATCCTACAGTCAGAAGCTCCTCCGGCGGAATTGGTCCTGAGGGCACTCGGCTCTATGGCGGCAGCGATATCGCTCCTCCCATGTGCTCGCCTACACATGAGGGTACTGCAGTGGACCCTTCAAGTGCAGTGGTCCTTTCAATCTCTTCCTCTCCACCATCCGATCTTAATCAGCAAGGCATGCAGAAGAGCCCTGTTTTGGTGGCTTCAGTCCCCAGATCTCCTCTTAGGACGGTCCTTTTGCACTTCTACCCCTCTCGCCATGGTGACCACGGACGCCTCTCACCTTGGGTGGGGGGGGCATTACTCGGGCAGGACTGTCCAAGGCACGTGTAACGACACAGAGACCTCCCTGCATATCAATGTTCTGGAGATGAGAGCAGTGCTGTTAGCGTTGCAAGCACTTCAGGGTCTCCTCCCCATAGGAACTATTGCGATTCAGTCGGACAACATGTCCGTTGTCTGGTACATCAACAAACAGGGGGGAACCAGGTCCTACCCTCTATGCCGAGAAGCCATGAGAGTGTGGGAATGGGTGATTTCCACCAACCGCTTTCTGATCGCAATGCATATTCCGGGGCGGGCCAACATTTTGGCGGACAAACTCAGCCGCACCATTCTCTCCCCCTACGAGTGGTCTCTCAATCCACTAGTAGTGAAGAAAATATTCGCAAAGTGGGGGCAACCCTGCTGCGATCTCTTTGCCTCTCCCTCAAATACGAAATGTGACAACTTCTTCGCTCTAATTCCCCCACCAGGGGAAGCACCCAGAGATGCTCTGGTGCATGCTTGGCCATCCGGTCTGCTTTATGCTTACCCTCCCCTACCCCTAATGCTGAAGCTATTACAAAAAGCCTCATGGTTGGGGAGCAGAATGATCCTCATTGCCCCATTCTGGCCTCAGCAAACTTGGTTCCCTTACCTGTGGTCTCACCTACTGAATCCTCCCTGGATTCTGGATCCCAGTCCGGATCTAATCTCTCATCCAGCAGGCCTACCAACCCCGAACCTGGACAATCTAAAGCTCACAGCTTGGTTGCTCCAGTTCCACTCTTAATCAGGACTCCCGGCATCTCTTCACCAGTTAAAGCCATTTTGGTGGCAGCGCATAAACCCTCCACCAGGAAAGTGTACCGCAGCAAATGGAAACATTTTTTCCATCTGGGCGGAACATCATAATCTGGATCCATTCACTGCCCCTCTTCCATCTGTACTGGACTTTCTAACCGGACTTTTTCAGAAAGGAGCTAGTTGTTCCACAGTCAAGGTTCAGTTGGCAGCCATATCACATTACCATATCGGGCATGAGACAGGTCCCTTAATGTCGGCTAAATTGTGCAAAGCATTTCTCAAGGGTAGTTTTCTTCTCAGGCCTCCTGTCAAGGAAGCCGTACCTCCTTGGGATCTTTCTCTAGTCCTTCAAGCCTTGACTGCTCCTCTCTTTGAACCAGCCGCATCAGTCGATCTTAAACATTTGTCCTGGAAAACAGCTTTCTTGGTAGCCATCACATCAGCGAAGAGAGTTTCTGAACTCCAAGCCCTTTCCGTGAAGCTTCCTTACTTAGTCTTTCATCTTGACAGAGTGTACCTCAGGCCCAATCCCTCCTTCCTTCCAAAGGTGGCATCAGAAATCAATATCAATCAGTCCATCAACTTACCGGTTTTCTTCCCTAAGTATCAGAACAAGCTGCATTCCTTAGATGTACACAGGCAGCTATGTTTCTATATTCACAGGACTGCTGGTCACAGACAATCCGATCAGCTGTTCGTCTCCTTTGCCAAATTCAATTTAGGTAAACCAGTTTCAAAGGTCACCCTGTCACGCTGGATTTCCCATTGTATTCTTTTAACTTATCAAGCTTCTGGGAGGCCCGCACCTGAAGGAGTCCGCGCACATTCCACTCATTCCATCTCTACTTCTGCTACCTTTAAATCCAGAGTTCCATTAGATGATATTTGCTCAGCAGCCACTTGGGCCTCATCTCATACCTTTATTAACCACTACAAATTGGACGTCATCTCCAGAGGGAGAGCATCCTTTGGCTCCGCAGTGCTCCGGAACATCCTTCCATGATGGCCGCCCAAGATTTAGGTAGCTGGGGACTCTGTCCCACAGGTTGCTGACAAATGAAGTCCCTACTTCAGATTAAGAAGTTATGTACTCACCATAATGTTCCATCTGAGTAGGTGGCTTCATTTGTCTGCAACCGTCCCCCCCTCCTTCCCCCTGACCTTCAGAACTTGGTCATGTTATCCTGCTCTACTGGTTTTTTCCTGGGAAAACCTTCTTCAGGTATTCATTGAGGGGAAAACTTGATCTGAGGTCATTGGGGGTTAGCAGGGGATTATGGGTGAGGGGAGGAGCTACGAGCTCAGATCCAAAGCTATGTTACAAGTTGCCGGCTCGGATCCGATATCGGATCCAAGACCCACAGGTTGCAGACAAATGAAGCCACCTACTCAGATGGAACGTTGTGGTGAGTACATAACTTCTTATTTTGTTGATGGGGAGAGGAATTTATTATGCCTGTAGAGTAGCCCAAGTTTTTTGTGAGTTTTTGAGATGTTGGATTGGATATGTAAATCAAATTTTAGATTGGCATCTATTATGACTCCTAAGAATTTGATACTAGCTACGAGTTCAATTTTTATTGAGTTCAGTGAGAGAATGTTAAAGTCATGTAAACTGATAGTGGTATTTTTTTTGGGTGAACAGCATAAGTTTGTCTTTTTTGTCATTTAAGGAAATATGATTTTTGTGGAGCCAAGGTTCAACAGTAGAGAAAGCTGTTTGTGTCATTTGTTGTAGGATACTGGGGTTGGGTGCGAAGCAGACTATGGTTGAGTTGTCTGCATATGGAACTAGGGAAGTATGTGGTATAGCTTGGTGTAGGTTGTTTATGAATATGTTAAACAGAAGGGGACCAAGGATTGAACCTTGTGGGATGCCAGTGGGGTTGTGGAGGTAGGGAGAGATAGAGTGCTGCCATTTGATGCCATGTTGCCTATCAGAGAGATAGCTTTTAAACCAGTTAAGAGACTGAGAAGACAGCCCTATGGAAGAAAGTTGAGAGAGAAGGATAGAATGGGATATAGTATCAAATGCTTTAGATAGACCTAGAAAGAGAGCAGATACTATATGGCCAGAGTCATGGAAGAAGGATATTAGTGCAGTAGAAGTACTGTGCCCAGGACGGAATCCATGTTGGGTTGGGGAGAGGAAGTTGTTATTTAGCAGGTAGTGGACTAGTTGTTTTTGGATACATTTTTCAAGGATTTTAGATATAAAGGATAGAAGAGCGATGGGTCGGAAGTTTGAGATATCAGAGTAAGGTCCCCCTTTATGGAGGGGTAGGATGATGGCTTTTTTCCAGAGAGGAAACATATGTTTCTTAGATCAATATATTGATTAGAATGCTGATAGGATAGGCTACTACATCAGCAGCAATCTTAAGGAATTTGGCAGGAATATTGTCAGCTGAGTTGGAGCAGGGTTTTAGTTTTAGCAAGAGTTTTTTTCTACAGGACGTGGGAATGGAGAGAGATTAAATTTAGTTTGGGAGGGGGATTTGTTACAGTTTTGCATGGATGTGTTTAGGGATGTGGTACTGTGAGGCAGATGAGAAGAGGAGGAGGAATTGACGTGATAATTACTAAGTAGAGGGGAGGAAAAGGAGGCTGTAAAATTAGCTATTGTGTCAATGAAATATGAGTTAAATTTGGAAGCAATAAGTTCAGGTGACATATTAGGGAAAGGACAGGAGTTGGTTTTAGTGCCATGGTTCAAGAGATTATTGACAGATGACCAGAAGAGTTTGGGGTTATTTTTCCTATTTAATTGTTAGCTCCAGAAGTATTGTTCTTTGTCTTTGCGAATGAGTTTTTTTAGAAAGGTTGCAAAGTTGTTTGTAATTGATAAGGTTGGTGGGATTATCAGAATTCTGCCATTGCTTCCAGGCCTTTTCCCTGTTTCTCATGATTTCTTTAGTAGATTTAGAAAGCCTAGGGGCATGATTGGATTTAATTCTACTGGATCTAGTAGGTGCCGTGCTATGGAGAATGCTAAGAAAGGAGTTATTAAAGTAAAGAAGAGCATCATCTAATGCTAAGTTTTTTACGATGGTTCCAGTGGTACCTATGAAGGATAGTACTGAATTTATGGGGGTAGAATTTTTAAGTTTTGTGTAACTCTAATATTATGGGCTTTCAAGACAGATGTGCAGTTACGAATGGTGTAGACTGGGAGATGATCACTAAAGTAATTTGCTAGGGTGCCGGCAACTGGATATTTAGAGGAGTCTGAGACCAGGATCCAGTCTAGAATTGAACCTTTGTTAGTTTTGAAGTTATATCTAATAGTAGATTAATTACATAAAGTGGAATAAATTTATGCTATTAGGATATTGGATAGAGGAAGTAGCAGCCCAGTCAATGTTCATGGTATCTAATATAATAGTTTCATTTTTTTATTGTGTGGGAAATCCAGGAAATAATGTCTTCTAGAACTAGGATGTTACTCCTAAGTGGAATATAAATGACTATAATACAGAGTTTTTTTGGAATTGTTAATGTCGAGGAGTGAAATTAAGATCTCAGCATTATGGAGGTGTGGAATAGAATTTGGAAAGGTGGATATGTTAAAGGTATTAGGGTACATTAAGGTGACACCTCCTCCTCTTTTGTGTTGTCTGTCAGCTCTGATTGCATTGAAATTAGGAGGAAGGAATTCGGGGTCTTGGATATTTGGTTTCAGCCAAGTCTCAGTAGCAGCTAGGATATCTGTTTTATTTTGGGTTAGCCAGGCATGAAACTTGGAGGTTTTGTTGCAGATGCTTTGAAAGTTAATAGTGGTTAAAAGGAGGCTTTTAACTAAAGGAAGGACCTGGGTTGGGTGGATATCACCTGAATGTACAAGGGAGGAGAGGAAGATAATACATTTGTGAAGAGAGCCTTTTCAGCATGGAGAGAAAGAGGGGAAGGAGCTGTACTAGGCTGTTGTGTTTGTAGAGTAAAGTATAGTTAGTAGTACATATAAGGGGTTTGCTGCATAGTTGAGGAGATAGAAGATAAAGGCTAGGAGAGATGTGGGAGTAGGAGTTCCCTGGTAGGAGCATTAGGCTGAAGGTAGGGTTTAGTGCTGTGAGGCTAGTGAACAGTAAATTCTTGACATAAACCCTTGTATTCTCAGATAACCATTCCAAAAAGGGGTTATTAAACTTATAAGGCTTCCCACTTGCTTATTTTTGAACCATAAGGGATTCATTCTCAACTGAAATGCTGATTTATGTGACTGAGTTAATGCCAAGGACAGTGATACACTACGCTCAGAGTAGCAGATTTCTCAGTATCAGTTACATATCCATTCTGTTAGATATTCCCACTGTAAAACTAAAACATGTAAATTCCTTGCACCTGGGATTTCTTATCCTCCAGTTATCCATCAAATTCCACTCTGTACACATCTCCTCAGCAGTGATGCAGTTTTAGGTGTCCTAGACATCCCTGGTTGTATTCTTTCTAATGTGGAATCAGAATAGTTTTAAAAATCCTCTACACACACAATACTAGATTTATGATTAATATGTTGTCATAGCATTATCTTTAAATGCACCCAAGCCTGAGTGTTGTCATTATTCGGGCCATAAAAATGTATCATACATATCCCCACTAAAATTTCGGCATCAGCCATCTACCCTCCATGTTTTTGTGCCATTCTTCCACTAGTCCTTTTAAGACGTGAATATTAGGATAGTTACACCACATATGGCAGTCTTTTGATTACTACAAAATGCCTTCCTCTTCCACACGTATGCCAGTCAGCTTTCATTCAGTTTAGTTTCATGCAAAAATATAACACATGGATCTCTTCTTTTTAACCAGTCAATTACAGTCTTGTACAGATTCCTTTAATCTTCCTTGATGCTAAAAGTATGGAAATACAAAAACGATTGTACAGTTTGCTCTTGTTTATAATCAGCCTATCATGTATGTACCATTTCAGTAATGTACTAACTGGACTCTCAGAACAGTAGAAAAAATAGTATCCTAAACATACAACTCTATATAAAGTGAACCAGATGATGTATTACCTTAGACTAACTGGTAGGCCAGGCAGCCTTAGTATATTTCCTCTTTACATTGTCTTTTCAACAGTTACCCAGATACAAACACAAAAGGTGGAAACAAATGACCTGATCCAAGCCTTGCAGCCCAACATATCCCCAGTGTATCAGTCGGGTTATCATTATATACCCCAATCAATATCACAGCATTGTTTTACACTGCATAGCTGTAGAGAACTAAGGAAAATTCTAACTCTGTAGTAAGTACAAACTATGCAGCACACATGCATTGTCATGGTAATACTAGGTTGTTAGATTAGGGACTTCCATTTTAAAGTAGTTATTAGACATTAGACAGGCTAAAGGGTAAAATAAATTGTGTTTTATTTATGCATAAACCATGCTACATAGGTTCATAAGTTCATAGGTTGGTACTAGGCTATCAGCCCTAGGGCCTATACAAGCCTAGCCATAACAATTCCCTGGCTATTTCTTCCCACATTATTTACTTTCCTGGACCCCTGTCTAGCAGGGCGACTGACGTGATCCCTGGGGTGAATTTCCTTTCTCCCATCCAATCGTCAAGGTTCCTCTTGAAGAGGTCCAAAGAGGCACTCTGCTTGACATGTATGGGCAATCTATTCCAGAGTCTGGGGAGTCTCTGGGTCAGGAACCTATCCCTCCAGCATGTTTTGTTTATTGTGATGACAAGGTTTAGATCCCTGGAGCGTGTAACTCTGAGGGATTGGGATTTCTTTAAGTGTAGCATGTCCAACAGCTCTGGGTTTGACATGGCCTTATATGTTAAGCAGAGATCGCCTCTGAGTAGACGATATGCGACAGAGTATAGCTGGAGTTTTTTAAGGCGGTCAGCATAGGGCATCTGCTTTAGGCCTGTGATTCTTTTAGTGAGGTATTTCTGAGGCCTTTCCAGTTGTTGCAGATGTCTTGAGAGGTACATACCAAATGGGGCGTTGTATTCTATAATGGGTCTAATGAGGGATGAGTACAGTGGGACAATGACCTCCTTTTTTCCTGGATGAAAAGCCCTTCATGATGAGGTGTGCCACATAGAAGGATTTCCTGACTGTTGTGGTGATGTGGTTATCGAAGGTGAGACCACTGTCCACCTGTGTCCCTAAGTCTCTTATCACACTTTCTGTGTTTAGTGTACTGCCACCTATATGGTAATTCATGGATACATGTTTTTTCTCAAAGGGGATAACAATACACCAAGCATCTGTTTCTGTAAGGCCCTTTTGTAGAGTATCCACATCATTTGGGGATTCAATAATGGCTCCCAGTTTGCAGTCATCTGCAAACTTTGTTAGCCAGAGTCCCTTAGTGTTGACCTGTACACATACTCCAGGGATCTAAACCTTGTCATCACAATAAAGAAAACATGCTGGAGGGATAGGTTCTTGACCCAGAGACTCCCCAGACTCTGGAATAGACTGCCCATACATGTCAAGCAGAGTGCCTCTTTGGCCCTCTTCAAAAGGAACCTTGACGATTGGATGAAAGATAGGAAATTCACCCCAGGGATCATGTCAGTCGTCCTGCTAGGCAGGGGTCCAGGGAAGTAAATAGTGTGGGAAGAAATATCCAGGGAAATGTTATGGCTAGGCTTGTATATGCCCTAGGGCCGATAGCCTAGTACCAACCTATGAACCTATAAACTTGCTGGTCAAGCATGAGAGACAGTGTATTAGAAAGGAAAGATAAGCATAAAGTATGCAGACAGAATATTCTTTTCACAAGGGAAAGATGCAATCTTGCTAGCTACAGAATATTCCTTAAATAAAGCACATACGAGACAAAGCTTGAGACCAAGGTTAGAAAAAGTAAATAAGAAAAATTACTGGACTGAAGCAATATAATATGTTGTGTTTAAGATAAGATAGCAGTTTGGTTAAGGCTAGCAGGTTTGTTTGACCTGTTACTTCAGAGAAGATGACAGACACTCGAGCCTGAATACAGAAGACAGGTCATCTAAAGACTATGTTAGTTTATGTTGTTCAGGACAATCAGAATATGACGTTGAGTAACTTTCAACACTAATTGTTTATCAATAATGTTAATGAAGGCAATATTCGGATATTGTAAAGTTTAATAAAGCATTATTAAATAAACTACAGTGTTTGAAGAATTCATTCTGAAAAGTGCACAAGACTTGGGCTATAAAGGAGAGACTGGTACCTGTTCAGCACGAGCTTGGGTAATTAACAGATAAAGACTTTCATTTCTCAGTCTCATTGCATACAGTGTTTCCAGCTAATTACAGTACAGTACAGTGTTATCAATTCTGACAATGGTGCCTGGACAGGCCTGCTGTCTGGGGAGAGATATATAATTCTTGCAACCCAGCAAACAGCTACTCTAGAACCCTTTGACATCCAGTTTCCAGTACAGCATATTTTCTTAAGTTCACAGTGACTGGTTATACAGCAGAAGTACTACAGCAGCACTCTGGAGGCTTTGCAAATGACCAGCTATGAGTGTCCAGTAAAGGTAATCAGTTGTGCTACAGGCCACCCTTTAAGTAAAAGTATTGTTCATTTCCAGACTTGGTTACACTATGTGTGCTCTACAAAAATCTACAGAATAACAGTGTTTTGTTCAACTTCATGTGTTCTACAGACTACAAAATAGCAGTTTTCTCATTCAAGTGTAGGACTCTGTGTTTCGTTCAACTACATGTGTTCTACACAAACAAACTACTACTAGAAAACAGAAACAACTGCAGTAAGTAAACTTTTCGAGTACAGTTTTACTGCAACAGCCAGCTTAACTTGAAGGTTTCATTAACAGTTTATAGTAACAGCAAATATTTCATAACAGACTTTTCAGAAGCATACCAGTGTTTTTCCATAAATAAAGACTGTAACAGAATAAACCAGAAATGACAGCACTACTTCATGCAGAATACAGACAGCACTACCTCTGTATATAGTCAACGCAGCTGTTAACCAAAGTGCACAGTACCAGTGTTTATTTCAAAAAAGCCTCAACCAACTTTAGCAGACCAGTATTAAATCAAAGAAGTGTTCCTTCAAAACATAAAACACATTATCCAGTTAACAGCTATCTCCACAAACTTTAAAGTTTCTAGAGTGACATCACACAGCCAAAACAGAAAAAAGAAAAAGGTTAATAAGCTACAAATGTTGCCTCACATTGTTTCAAGACCATAAAGTTATGTAAGACTTTATATGCACCTTTTAGTTAACAGCTCAAAAAAGTTTAATCAATTAAAGTAATTTGCATGTAAACATGTCAATTAATTCTGCTACAGTTAAAACGTCAGTAAATCTTTGGTTTAAGTTTAAAAATGTTCTTTTAAAGTTAAAGGTTATTAGCTCAAAAATGTTAAATATTTCTAAACGCAAAAGGGTTACGCCAGCTTATGAGCCAGCTTCTGTCACTACAAGTTTAGACTTAATTAATCCTTGTATAAATGCTTCAGCACATACAATTCAAAATACAGAAGTATGTTGCAGTATTAAACATACAAATGTCAACACAGTCAACGTACATAACGTACAGGCAATGTCTCAAGTTCACATTACTTCATCTAGTTTCTTATTTTCAGAATCAAGTGCAATGTTTGCACTAAAAGAAGATAAAAAAAAATCAGAGTGCATATTTAAATAAAGTATATTCCAGACAAGCTGAAAAACAGACTTCAGTGCTAATTAAAAAATGCATTCCTTAGCTATTTGTGAAGATCAGGGCATTAATCTGTCATTTAAGGTTAAAATAAATAACAATATTTCATTGTTTACAGATAAATTAACTTCAGTTACACATAAATCTTTAGGCACAAATGCAGTTTTGCCAGAATTTAAAAGGTAAAACATTACAGCAGCTAACAGTTCAAAGTTAACAGCTCTGTAAAGTTATATACTGTTTTAGACTTCAGTAAAGAGATTTGTACAGATGTACACATTTTTAAAAAATTGGTCATGACAAAAACATGCAGTTTTATGGGTTAAAGATAGAATAAATTCCAGTTCAGCTGACACAGCTAAGTGCTCAGAAAGACATATTGGGTGTGGTCAGTTAGGAAAAAAGGGTAACCGTATGCCTCTATGTCTTGTAAGGTATATATATATATATATATATATATATATATATATATATATATATATATATATATGTATATATAGATAGATATATATATATATATATATATATATATATATATGTATCAGAACTAACAGTCAAATTAATTAGCAGAATAAAGGGTTTGCAGTTACAGTTGGCAAGTACATTTTTCGTATTATTCTTTTGTTTAGCAGTCATTAGATAAGAGCTTTGTATTAAAGTGTTGCAATGCATTAACAATATCGTAATATAGACAGAGACAAAATAATATTTGCTAGTTTACAGAATGTAAAATTTAAAGTCAATGCTACATTGTAAAAGTGACAATACAGTTAAAAATTCAGATCCTATGTATAAAAGAGTACATTATGTAACCAGTTTGTGATTGTATATGTTTTGTATGGAAATGGCAGTTTGCCAAACACATCAGCTCAGATTACAGCCAGCCCAGCAAGCTGAATTAAAGACAGTGCTATCCATTTAATGCATTTACAGTTTTACTATTTATCCCAAAAAATTGTAGACAGTAATAATAAATTCTTGCAGCACTCAGTACTACCGGAAAGTTAAATGACATCAGCTAAAGAAACAGTTATGGTGAGACAGTGGTTGGAGTTTCACTCATAGAACAGTATGTTAATATCTAAGGGTCACGAGACAAACTGTAAAAAGTTCAACAGTTAAAACTGATTTTATATAAGTGCAAAAATGCACAATGTTACATTACTACTTTGAGTTTCATTTAAAATAAGTTCAGAAACTTGATACAACTATCAAGTTAAATGTAATTTCTACAGCCAAGACCTTAGAGGAAGCTGTCCATTTAGTGGTTAGACAAAAACAGATTTTGCAAACATCAAATGCCAGTAATAAAATTTTTCCTGCCAATAACTAATGTTAAGCAGTTTTTCTCTTTGTATCTCTGGCAATGGTGGTATGTACTGGGGATAGAGTCAACTCTATCAAAACAGTTTCTACTTGGTTTTCCATTGATTATTAAGCTTGTGGAATAGAACCTCCACAGCCTTTCCCTTCTTTGGAGGTAAAGATCTAAGTACAAACCCATTGGTAGAATGATCTCTTCACTTAAAGTCCATTGAAGGTGTGTTGGATCTGGACATCTCAGCATACATCTTTTTCCTATGGGATGTCTCCCAGTCTTTAAGAACCCCATTTGGATCCATGAATAGGATGAATTGGAATGGCTGTACCCCTTTGTAATTTGTAAAATTGCTGGCTAAACCCAGCTCCATTGCCCATCTTAAAAGAAGGGCGACAATGTTTTTCTTTTTAGAAATAAAGCTGCCCTGTAATCTGGAAATATTATTATCCCCATGACTTGCAATTTTAAGATTACTGTTAAGTTGTCCTGCTTTTCTTAATAAAAGTTCCTGGTCATTGATCTGCACATTTCATGATACAGTGCATTCAAATGTCCTGACTGAATTGTGTGGGCTCTTTCTATTACTGGCAAGTGATTTCAAGAAGAATTTGCATTTCTGTAGATGTTAATAGTACATGATCTGCTCCTTCCACCCTCTCAGATAAACCAAGCACCATGAGGTTATTCCTGCAAGCTGTTTTCTATTAATCTATTTTATTTGCCATTTGAATTGCATGTGCCTGTAAGTCGGTTTTGTACTTAGACTTTTTGCTTACTGACATTCTCTGCTCTTTGAGGTCACTCTGTTGTTTCTGCAATACCTGTTGGATATTTTCTAATTGCTGGTCATAATTTAACATAGTAGTTTTAATCTGTTGCAAATCTGCATTAGTAATGAGCATGAGCTGTGTAACAGTATCCTGTGCTGTTCAAATGACATAATATCTTCACAAATATTCTCACCGGAGAGCACCCTACTATTTGGAATCTATTTTTCAGAAGTCTAGGCCAAAATAGATGGTCTATGGCGTACCAAGTTCGCTGATGACTGCAAACTGGGTGCATCATTGAGTTTCTCAATGATGCTGACATACTACAAAAAGGGCTTACACAGACAAATGGTTAGTGCCAAAGCCATGGATTTAAACTAAACTCAAAAAAATGTGTTATCATCCCTTTCAGCAAATGTGAAGTCCCTGCAAATTACAATATTAACAGTACCCCCCCCCCCCTTAGCTCAAACCCTGTGGTGAGAGATTTGGGAACACAGGTTGATAGCAACCTTAATATCATCGTGTGTTCACAATGGTGTTGAAGGCCTTCTATGTGGCACATCTCATAAGTAAGGGCTTTGCATCCAGACCTAAGGCTGTTATAACTCCCCTGTACTCATCCGTCATCAGACTACTTATAGAGTGCAATTCTCCCTTCTGTATGTACCTCACCAGTTACCTGCAGTAGTTGGAGAGACCTCAGAGGCTTTCTCACCAAGAAAATTCGGGGCCTTCAACCCATGACCTACATGGACAGACTGAAGGCCCTGTCACTGTACTCTATGTCTTATAGGCTGCTGAGAGGTGACTTGTGTCTGGCCTGCAGAGCAGTCTCAGACACTGCCCTGATGGAAATGCTGCTCATCCACAAGTCAAATGAGACAAGATTCACTCACTCTAGGGATCTTAACCTAGCTTGCCTCATTAACAGGACATGCTGGAGAGACAGATATGTCTCCCAGAGATTGCCACTCTTCTGGAACAAATTCCCAATTCACATAAAACAGAGCTTCTCAATGACCCTATTTAAGTGTAACTTAGACAACTGGATAGAAGACCATAAATTTACCCCGGGGGTGTCACCTATGTCCCTCTTGGATAAGGGCAGTCAGTTCTGACCATAGATTTGCTGTGCAAATATAGACTATAAAACTTGGTCAATAAGGGAACAAGGGTATAAAATGGCTAGGCTTATAAAGGCCCTAGGACCAATAGCCAAGTAACCTCCTGTGAAGCTATGAACTATCTTGATTGTGCTTGGTATAGTCATGCTGCAAAGGAAAAGAAGAAGTATTTAAAACTGTTTCCTTGAGTCATCAAATATCAGTCAATTCTTTGCTATCTAAATTCAGTGAATCACATCCTCAACTCATCTTTAGGGATTTTAGACTTACATCATCATCACCAACCCCGTTTTTCCCACTTTCTATATGTGGTTGGGGTGTTCTGTCATCTAACGCCATCTTTCTATTCAGTGCCATTCTCTTGCCTTCTTCAACACTCATCCCTGTCACAGGGCTTCTCTCACACACATTCCATTTACCTCTGCTGGATGCCTTTGTTTCCTCTTGCCGTCTTCCTGTCTATCCCAAATTTTCTTCACCATGTGCCTGAACCACCGTAAATTGTTCTATCTTTTTGGCAGTTGGAACTACTTTGGCTTCTGCTCTTATGCCCTCATTTCTTTGTCATTCCCACAGTGTGCATCCTACCGCCCATCTCAGGCACTTTATCTCCATCACCTCTAGCTTCCTCAACTGCTCTGCTTTACTGCCCAGGTGTGTGTACCATGCATTAGTACTGGTTGTATAACTGTTTTTTACGCCTTATTTTCAGCTTCTTTGGCATTCTTCTGTCATACACTACACCTGACATTCTGTGCCCGCTGGTTGCAGCCCCTCTGATTCTAGCTTTGACCTCTTCATTCAGACTTCTCTTCTCCTCAAACACCCCTCCCAGATTACTGAAGCTGTTAACCCATTCCAGTATTTTCATTCTATTTTGGTTCTTAGCTTCTTCTGAACTCCACCATTTGCTGCTATTACAACTGTCTTATCTGTACCTAGTTTCATCCCATGTGCCTTCTGTTTTGCATTCCATTCACCTACCCTTTGTGAATTTCTTATTCAGAATGTGCTTGTAAAGCCACATCATCTGCATACAGCAACTTTGTTGATCTGTCCTCTCCAGCCTGTTTGCTGTTGTAGTCCATCACCAGTTTGAACAGCAGTGGGCTCAGAGCTGAACCCTGGTGTACACCCACTCCCACTGGGAACCCCTCTATGAGGCTTAACACTGTTCCTACTTGAGTCATTGGGTCCTTGAACATAGCTTGCATTAATCCTACCAATATTTCTGAGATTTTGAACCATCACGGGACTGCTCACATCAACTTTCTTGGTACCCTGTTATATGCTCTCTCTGAGTCTAGGAATGCCCTGTTGGATTCTTTCTTCATTTCTAGCTTCTTCTCAACTATCTGTCTCACTGCAAACATCAGGTCATTTGTGCTGCATCCTGATCTGAATCCAACTGCTCATCTCCCATCTTACGTTCTACTGCTCTGCATATTCATTTATCAATCACCATTCCAGAACTTTCACTGAATGTGACAGAGTTTGATACCTGTGTACTGCCCACAGCTGTGAATGTGCCCTATATTCTTGGATGCTGGCACTGGTATGCTTATCCTCCAGCCATCTGGGATATGCCTTTCTCTCCACACTGCTATGAGTGCCCTCAGAGCCATTTCTTCCCCATCTCAACCAACATCTTGATCATATCTGCTGTGACCTCATCTGATCCTGCTGCTTTCCCTCATTTCATTTTCATTCATGCTGTTATTTCTTCAAGGGTGGGCCCCTCCTCTTCTCTCTCTGTAGACTGCATCTGGGGAAGTACAGCATCTGTGGGGTGTTTTTCATTCAGAAGCTGATGGAAGTTCTTCTTCTATCTGCCTTTGATGTCTTGTGGACTGGCAAGCAGGTTCTTAGACTTACAGTCACGTATTTAATATTGTTAAATCTGAATTTAATTTAAATTCTTCTCACAATGAGCTAAAGTCATGGCTGAAAAGGATCTTTTGACCAGCTCATTCTCCTGGTTATCAAATTACAATTAATAAATCTTTCTCAAGAGACTGGCAAACATGGACTTAAATGTCAATGAAAAATATACATTTCCAAGTTTAATTTTGACAATGAATGTGTTTAAATTGGATATTCCTTCCAGGGGAGATATAGTAATCCAGTTTAAGACTAGCCCCTATGTTAAAGATAACAGTATATCCTCTTGTTAGCCCACATCTATCACACACTTCTTTTGCATCAGTAAAATCCTTTAGACAAATTGATAACGTTCATAAATATCAGGATGGATTTTGTCAGTTGGGTCAGTCAGCATATACACCCAATAGGGTAATACACTCATTTTAAGGTAACTTAATAGCCAAATATTCCCTTCTCACCTGTTCCAACAGCTAAGGCAAAGGAGTACATAAGATAGCAGTGCACATTTGTTTTTGCTTTTCCACAGATATGTTCGCATCTCCAACCTTATGATCTGTGGCTTTTATGATGAAGGTAGCATCTGGTGGATTTTAAGCATAGAATTGCAATGCTTTCTGTTTCTCTGTGAAGCCTGCATTGTCTATTGACAAATTAACCTGTATAAGCATTCTCAGAATTAGTGATATGAAGGACAAGTTGGGTTTCTATAGACACAAGCTCACGCATGAGGATGATGCTGGTTTAATAAGATCTGTATAAGGGTAGTAGAAACAAATAGGACTCGGAGTTGGTACAATGGTTAAGGTGTTTCCATTACAGACACAAGGGTTTTATTCTTACCTTTGAAATGGAAAATTGGCTAGGTTTTACATGACCTACAGGGGCAGATACCTTGGTACTTTCCTATGAATATATGAACCTATGGATACTTCCTACATTTGAATTTTTATGGTTAAGTTACAGGTATTACATAAAGGTTTGCCCATGTCAGAGACATTCTGAAGTATGTTATTGAACAGTGAACCAGGTTTGAGAAGTCACAGAATGTATAAATCAAGGGTATTTAATACAGAACTGTCCACAATAGAAGTGCCTTATCCCTGTGATTTGTGGCAGGAACAGCAATAGAATGAAATGTCTTATGTAATTTTTAGCCCATTTGTGCCTACTACTATCTGGACACCCTTATTCAATATTTCTCTAATTTCTACTTGCATGTCTCTATATTTTACAACATGTATGTCAGTATACACAACTGTATAGTTTTGAACTGCAGCAGCTTCAGTAATTACTGTGTCTGCTTTTGTAACCGTTGCTATTGGATGATTCCTAATAGTTATTACTTCCTTGTCAATAACTGGTTCCTGTTTCCAATATGTCTTTGCCACTTGTCATCCTGCAATACAGTCACAGTCTCCCATGTAACAATGTGACACATTATTGTGTAGTTCTGGATAGAAACCCTCACTCATAGCTGCCTCATGGTCTTCAACAAAATGTACAAGTCTCTAGTTATGTACTACACAGCTTAATTTTATCTGTATCTCCCCATCTTCCTACAGATTTTATTAAACAAGCTTGCTTTCCACTATCTCAAGAAGCATTATTACAATTTCATCTTCTTATTTAAGTTCTTCTTTCTTACTTTTTTAACTTATAAATTGTCTTTCTTTTCTACAGTTTGTGTACATTTATAAAATTATATTTTTTTCCTACACATCTTTATCTAATATGTGTCATTTGGGGAGTTTCTCTCTGGGTCGCCAATAAAAAAGGGATGCCTTGCCCCGTCATACTTTCCCAGTCAACAAGCGCAACAAATGAATAAATAATTTTTCTGTCAGGAGCATATTTGTCCAATAGTGTTTAGAAAGTAGCACTGACTACCTGTACAGCAAGACGTAGTGTTTTATATTATAGTAAAATGACTAGTTGATGGCTGATGCATTCTGAATTACCTTATGACTTGGTAATGTGTTCTAGTTTCTTATGAAAATTGTTTTAGCTCAGAAGGGAAGGGAAGTATTTAATTTTCTTAATAATGTATGTAAAGTTACAGTCAGTTGGCAAAATTCCACTAACTGCACTAAGTTCTTCTTTCATTAGCCATTCTGTCAAATCTTACAGGTATGTAGGTTACCTCTAAGCACATGACCTAGGTACCTATCAAGATTAGCCAAGTCACCCATCAGAGGTGGGAGATGTGGGATTCAAAAGTTCCCATCTTAAGTAGATTGTCCCAAAATATCAATCTGAACATTTACAATCAGCCATCCAATTATCGGGTGGGTTTTAAAGGTTACCAAGCAGGTTTTCTACCTGATATGTAAGATAAGTCTGTTAGAGACAGGGAATACAGTGATTTAGCTACTTGTCACGCCAGCTGGTATAACTGATGTGACAGATTATGTTCAGATTTCTCAAGTGTGAGTAATTGCTTTTCCACTGGTTTTATTTAGGTGAAAGAGCTCTAAAAGTGAGAGGTCATTTGTAGTAGAAAAATAACTTTTTCAAGTCTCACTTATGCCCTTGTTCTCTAACTTAATACTGCCATACCTAATCTATCCCCTTTGACTTCCTCTCTCCGTATTCTATTTGCGTGAACTTCACCTTCACCTTTTCCTATCTTCTCCTCCCAGCTCCTGTTTTTTTCTTGGACTTCTTATTTCTCATTTATATTTATTTCTCTGTAATCTCTCTCTAATCCCTCCTTCTATTTTCTCCTGAAATACTTCTAACTCCTTATTTTATATCTTTTTCTTCTATAGCCACTCTTTCTAACATTTATCCCCTTCACTTTTCACTTATAATCCTCAGGACAGTTATCACACCAACCTACTTAACTCTCTCAATAGAATATCCTTCCGACATCTCTTTCAATCACCTTTTACATCTACTACTAACTCTTTGCCATCCTTCGTTTCCCTGTGTCTTACTATCTTTTTGTAACCTCTACCTTTGTACACTCAAAACATAATTCTGTGTCTTAATTATAAACTAAATCTGGACTGCTAGTAATGCTTATCTCAAGTTTACATTCCTATACTTAACTTCTACAATTTTCTGCTGCAAATGTTCCCTTTATTCATGGCAATTTTGCACTATACCTAGACAAGTATGTATACTATGTTAAATTGTAAATAATTCTAAGCTACAACTATTTGTTTAATATTTTTATGCTTGCATTGTTCTTTGGAGCGTTTCTTCCCAGCCTCCACTGAAAATGGGTTCCTGACCCAGTCAACAAATGTAAATAAATAAATATTACAGTATAGTATAGAAGGATAAACACAGATCACCCTACAGGAGCCTGTATAATGAGCAGAGAGAGTACATTTAATTTTTCAGAATAGCCAACAGTACCCAGGTAGCCAGGGGTAATCAGATAGCCAAGGGTACCCAGACTTGAGATCCTTTCCATGAGGAAATGCTGGAGTCTCTCCAGCTGGTTAAGGTACAACATAGTGAGATGCAGTCTGGGTGCAGTGCAGTATATTCAAATAGGGGCATTCTATTCAGTTATGAGTCTAATATGGAGTGAATACAGAGGAACTATAACCTCTCTGAACCTTAACATTTGCTGAAGATGAAATATGCATGGTGGAAGGATTTTCTGACCACAACAGAAACATGTTAACATAAGCAGCCAAACCCTTGATGACTGAGTCCAATTTAACCAGAGTGTTATTGATATGATATGATATGATATGATATGCGGTGATGCATAATTTACTGAAGTAGATATACTGCATTTCTTGGACAGAGGACATTTATTTTATTTTACATTTGTTATTTTTATTTTATTTTACATTTGTTAACCGGGGGTGTCTGACTGAGCCGAAAAGGCTCTTTTTCAGCAGAGGCCCGGGGAGAAAAGCTCCACAAAGAAAAATTACAGACACATTTAGTTATTTAGACATAATCAGTATACACACAAATTACAAGAGACATGTTTTTACAGTGGTATGTGGCACAAACAGTTACAGTGGAGAGAACAATCAAAAAAATATTAATTTTAAAAATAAAGGTAAGTAATAGATTTGTGGTATACGGCTGAACTTTGGAATGTAGGTAGAATACATACATAGTACACATGTACAGTACATACATTGTAGATTAGCCAGTGTTTGTGAGTAAGATTGAAAAACTATTATCAATTGCTCTAGATTTAGTATGTTAGACATGCTCATGAAACACACACCATTTAATGATCTAGTCTAGCTGTTCACAAGGAGTTTTAGTATCTGAGTGGTATATGATAACTGCCACCAATTTACAATTATTGGCAAATATGGTTAACCACAGAGATTTGTTATCAGCTTTCATATCAAAAAATTATGTATGAAGAATAGGTGGACCAAGTCAGAACCCCATGGAACACTGCTGGTGATGTTTTTATGACTACAGTAAAATCATTTCACCTCAGCATCATAAGTTCTATTAAGTAACTAATTTGCTGTTCAGTAGTCTGTGAGTTAATGCTGAGTTAGGTAGTTTGTAGACAATTCCGGCATGGGGATATTGTTAAAGGCCTTGGCTAAGTCCAGGCAGTACATACTGCATGCCCTTCATCTATGGCCTTACTAACCCTCTTGAAGAAATCAACTAGACTGATCAGATGCAATTTTTATTAAAGTGAATGGTAAAGGGTCCTGTTTATAAAATCATTTTTCATATGTGCCAAAGCTTTGCATATAATGCCAGTGAGACTGATAGGTTTGTTATCCATAAGTTGTATATCTGGTTCAACTGCTAGTTTTCTAACTAGCTTATATATTAAAGGAGGTCATTAGTGGAGATCTATAGTTGGCTAGAATGCAGTAATTTGGATTTCAAATACTTTCAGATTTGCTCCATGTAGGATCTGTGAAGATACACTAGGATAACAAATAAATACGGCTACACCTGCCTCTACTGGTGGTTCTAAAAATGGCTACCGCTAAACCCACATGCTGAGGCACTGCTATGAACAGGATTGACAAAATCTTCGGTAACTTCACAGATGTGACTGTTGTAAGGTCATAGACTTTATATTCTTCCTTTTGCTTTATTACATATTCTGTTCCGACCTCTTTTGTCCACTTTGACTTGATTTTTATACATATTTACCTTCCAGAATGTGCTATGCTGGCTAAGGATATCTTATGAGTTGCTTTCTTCATGAGTTAGACCTTCAACTATATATGGATTTCAGGATATTAACAAATATGTATGCATATCCACAATTGCAGACCTACACACAAAGTCAATTTCAAGGAGTCCCATACCTCCTTCAGATTGAGAGATATATAATCTTGGTAAACAGTGATGTTCAAATATCATTTGGTAGGCACAGAGACATTTTATTTTTCCTATCCAACTGATCTAAATGTTTTTGGGAATGTCAATCACACCAAAGCTGTAAATTAGATGCAAGTTAGAACAGGGAAATAATGTGATTTGTGACTTGAGCTTTATTTATGCAAGTCAGTGTAGCTATCGCCATAAGTTATATGGTAGTATTTATAGCCATACAGTTTGTACATGTGCAGGGATAATCAGCAAAAAGTGCCACTGCGCCTTTATGTTAATGTGCCAAGTGCCATTGAATTGTGCGTATTACAGAAAATGAAGTGCTTTGTACAAACATCCAAAACTGTTTTGCTTCTTTGAAAGATAGTGAAATGGATTGAAATGACTGTTGTTATATGTGGTGGAAGCCATATGAATGTAAAGTTACAATTTCTTTGAGCTATTGTGGTAGTTGATAAGACAGCTCAAGCCTGTGCAACACCGAATATATGACTGGCAATAACTTGAGAAAAGCGGTGCTCAGTTCAGCTGTCTATAGTTAATATAAGGGTGTCCTTATGTGGATACTCTGACTGGTATTTTATAAGGTTGGGTAGAGGAACATAGGAAATATGGAAATGAGAGAGAGAGGAGACAAGAGACAGAGAAAGAAGACACCAAAAGGAGTGTGCTGGGGGAGAAGAAAGAAAAGGGGTACTATATTTTTGCTGGGAAGGCACCCTATTTTTTAATTTTTTTTAATATAAGAGAAAAGCTGGGGAAGGAAGAAGGAAGGGTCTATGTTAAATCATCGAATGCTTAAAAAGCAAACGATGATTTACCGAACCCATGTAAGCGAAAGCTTACAATCTCGAATGCTTAGAACGGCGATATTTTCCAAGGGAAAAAAATCGCTGTTCCACAAAACAAAACAAAAAAAAAATTGTAAAACATTACTTAAAGAGGGGGGCTTCGCCCCCCACACACACCCTACTTAAATATACCAACTCCAAGATCGCACTACAGTGATGAAAATGGCAAAGTAATGGAAGCGGCCAAGCGATTTCTTTTCCAGGGAAAGAATTTGCTTATATGCTGTTTTGCTATTTTGCCTTTTCTTGCTTTCAGGTTCGATCAAACACATTTGAAAGAATGCATCTTCGATCATTTAATAGGAATCCAGAAGGAAACAGGGTGCAGAAGAGGGTCTTAGGGAAGAGTTAAGGAATAGACTCAACATAAAAGACAGACAAGAACAGTGTGGTGGGCTGGAGACACAAGACATAAAGATGGCAGCCAGACACAAAAAGGGACTGAGAAAGAGGAGGTGTAAAGCACAGGTCCCACCCAGGTCCGGAGGACCTCAGTTGTTCCTTCCTCTGTGATGGACCTGCAGGAGGAGGACCTCAGTGGTGTGGGTGTTCAGGCGTCCACTGGCTCAGTAGTCAGATCCAAGCATGTTATTGAGTTTTGTACCCACTGGAGGAGGCCTTATATGGTTTGAAGGAGTCTCTCCACCACCCACTCAAATGCTGCCTCTATGAGGTCCCAAACATTGTGATATTGGCGGCTTTCTGGGCTAATGCAGCATGGCAGCTCTAATGATGGTTGTGCTTATTCCCCGACAATCTTTCTTTTTCCTAATTAAATGAAATGTGACTGAATGCACTCAACATTCCCCATTTCTTACATTCAGAGGCACCATGGTACTTTGTGAGCATAGAAGGATGGGTTAGCTATCGCTGTATTGTTGGTGAGGGGAGAAGGATGGGTCAGCTATCACTGTATTGCTGGTGAGGGGAGAAGGATGGGTTAGCTATCACTGTACTGTTGGTGAGGGGAGAAGGATGGGTTAGCTATCGGTGTATTGTTGGTGAGTGGAGAAGGATGTGTTAGCTATCACTGTATTGTTGGTGAGGGGAGATGGATGGGTTAGCTATCACTGTACTGTTGGTGAGGGGAGAAGGATGGGTTAGCTATCGGTGTATTGTTGGTGAGTGGAGAAGGATGTGTTAGCTATCACTGTATTGGTGAGGGGAAAATGATGGGTTAGCTATCACTGTATTGGTGAAGAGAGAAGGATAGGTTATCTATCGCTGTATTGTTGGTGAGGGGAGAAGGATGAGTTAGCTATCACTGTATTGTTGGTGAGGGGAGATGGATGGGTTAGCTATCGCTTTATTGTTGGTGAGGGGAGAAGGATGGGTTAGCTATCACTGTATTGTTTGTGAGGGGAGAAGGATGGGTTAGCTATCACTGTATTGTTTGTGAGGGGAGAAGGATGGGTTAGCTATCACTGTATTGATGAAGGGAGAAGGAAAGGTTATCTATCGCTGTATTGTTGGTGAGGGGAGAAGGATGGGTTAGCTATCACTGTATTGTTTGTAAGGGTTGAAGGATGGCTTAGCTATCATTGTATTGTTGGTGAGAGGAGAAGGATGGGTTAGCTATCGCTGTATTGTTAGTGAGGGGAGAAGGATGGGTTAGCTATCACTGTATTGTTGGTGAGTGGAGAAGGATGGCTTAGCTATCATTGTATTGGTGAAGGGAGAAGGATAGGTTAGCTATCACTGTATTGGTGAGGGGAGAAGGATGTGTTATCTATTGCTGTATTGTTGGTGAGGGGAGAAGGATGTGTTAGCTATCGCTGTACTGTTGGTGAGGGGAGAAGGATAGGTTAGATATCGCTGTATTGTTGGTGAGGGAAGAAGGATGAGTTAGCTATCACTGTATTGGTGAGGGGGGAGGGATGGGTTAGCTATCACTGTATTGGTGAGGGGGAAGGGATGGTTTAGCTATCACTGTATTGTTGGTGAGGGGAGAAGGATGGGTTAGTTATCACTGTATTGTTGGTGAGGGGAGAAGGATGGATTAGCTATCGCTGTATTGTTGGTGAGGGGAGAAGGATGGGTTAGCTATCGCTGTACTGTTGGTGAGGGGAGAAGGATGGGTCAGCTATCACTGTATTGCTGGTGAGGGGAGAAGGATGGGTTAGCTATCGGTGTATTGTTGGTGAGTGGAGAAGGATGGCTTAGCTATCGTTGTATTGGTGAAGGAAGAAGGATAGGTTAGCTATCACTGTATTGGTGAGGGGAGAAGGATGTGTTATCTATTGATGTATTGTTGGTGAGGGGAGAAGGATGTGTTAGCTATCACTGTATTGGTGAGGGGAAAATGATGGGTTAGCTATCACTGTATTGGTGAAGAGAGAAGGATAGGTTATCTATCGCTGTATTGTTGGTGAGGGGAGAAGGATGAGTTAGCTATCACTGTATTGTTGGTGAGGGGAGAAGGATGGGTTAGCTATCGCTTTATTGTTGGTGAGGGGAGAAGGATGGGCTAGCTATCACTGTATTGTTTGTGAGGGGAGAAGGATGGGTTAGCTATCACTGTATTGGTGAGGGGAAAAGGATGGGTTAGCTATCACTGTATTGATGAAGGGAGAAGGAAAGGTTATCTATCGCTGTATTGTTGGTGAGGGGAGAAGGATGGGTTAGCTATCACTGTATTGTTTGTAAGGGTTGAAGGATGGCTTAGCTATCGCTGTATTGTTGGTGAGGGGAGAAGGATGGGTTAGCTATTGCTGTGTTGTTGTTGAGGGGAGAAGGATTGGTTAGCTATCATTGTATTGTTGGTGAGAGGAGAAGGATGGGTTAGCTATCGCTGTATTGTTAGTGAGGGGAGAAGGATGGGTTAGCTATCACTGTATTGTTGGTGAGGTGAGAAGGATGGGTTGGCTATCACTGTATTGGTGAGGGGGAGTGATGGGTTAGCTATCACTGTATTGGTGAGGGGAGAAGGATGTGTTATCTATTGCTGTATTGTTGGTGAGGGGAGAAGGATGTGTTAGCTATCGCTGTATTGTTGGTGAGGGAAGAAGGATGAGTTAGCTATCACTGTATTGGTGAGGGGGGAAGGATGGGTTAGCTATCACTGTATTGGTGAGGGGAGAAGGATGTGTTAGCTATCTATGTATTGTTGGTGAGGGGAGAAGGATGTGTTAGCTATCGCTGTATTGTTGGTGAGGGGAGAAGGATGGGTTAGCTGTTGCTGTATTGTTGGTGAGGGGAGAAGGATGGGTTAGCTATTGCTGTATTGTTGGTGAGGGGAGAAGGATGGGTTAGCTGTCACTGTATTGTTGGTGAGGGAAGAAGGATGGGTTAGCTATCACTGTATTGCTGAAGGGAGAATGATGGGTTAGCTATTGCTGTATTGTTGGTGAGGGGAGAAGAATGGGTTAGCTATCACTGTATTGGTGAGGGGGGAAGGATGGGTTAGCTGTTGCTGTATTGTTGGTGAGGGGAGAAGGATGGGTTAGCTATCATTGTATTGTTGGTGAGGGGAGAAGGATGGGATAGCTATCACCATATTGTTGGTGAGAAAGAAGGATGGGTTAGTTATCACTGTATTGCTGAAGGGAGAAGGATGGGTTAGCTATTGCTGTATTGTTGGTGAGGGGAGAAAATTGGGTTAGCTATCACTGTATTGGTGAGGGGGGAAGGATGGGTTAGCTATCAGTGTATTGGTGAGAATGTGTTAGCTGTTGCTGTATTGTTGGTAAGGGGAGAAGGATGGGTTAGCTATAACTGTATTGTTGGTGAGGGGAGAAGGATGGGTTAGCTGTTGCTGTATTGTTGGTGAGGGGAGAAGGATGGGTTAGCTATCACTGTACTGATACTCATGGCAAAGTTACTAGTTAATCTACTATGGAAGGCAGGATACATTTCTCCAAGGGCTGCTAACCTTAACAATAGGTTAAAACTTAGCAGTCTAATCTGCAGTAAGCACTGCAGTGTTTATGTGTGTTTCTGTGACTGGCACATCTGCATTACTTGTGTGGCATAAGATTAGTAGGCTACACTAAGATTAAGTACGCACTACATGCAATAAGTTAATCAGACAGATCAACGGTATGATATTCATTCACCTACTGCTTCGTCCCCCAGCTCCACTCTGCCTTGGCTGTGCATGCTAGCTGTGGTCTGTCATTTTGTATATAAAGAAACACTACCACACAATGCCATTTATACATACCTTTTAGCCTAACAGCTAATTCTGGCTATGACTAAGGAATGGAAATGAGCTTTAACCTTCATTTAGTAAGCATGGTTATCAGTTTGACAGTAGATATTAAAAAGACATCTTTTTGAATGTGCATTTTTTTTTTTTTTGCTTTAAAGGCTATACATATGCATGTATATAAATAGCATATGTGCATATCATTCAAAATAAGGCACACAGAAACACTATGAAGTATGCATGTATATATATATATATATATATATATATATATATATATATATATATTTATTTAAAAGACACTTGGTTTTAAACTCAAAAGAAACACAAAAGATCAAAACATACAAAAAATGAACAGTATTTCCTGTGGGATGGGGCAAGCCCCTTGCACCCCAACTCTGAAATCGCACTACAATGGAGAAAGGGCAAATTCTATCACTTATTAAGTTAAAATGAGCTAAGCGCTTTTGCCCTTCTCAGAGCCTCATCAGATCTAAGGTATTCATAGCAATAACAAGTAATATGTTCTTTTCTATTTTCCGGATAAAAATCATGTAAATTACAATAACAGCTTTAATCCAAGAGCACTTAAATGGATCTCTTTAAGTGGCAGTGAATGGAAGAATAGGACATACATAGTTTGCATCTTTATTGTGACTAGTGCTGTTTACTCCTTATCAAAGGAAGTACAAAGTTATTGTGTATCTGGCTGTTGAACAGTGGGCTAGGTAAAATGTTGAATAATCTAAGCATCTAGTTCTGCATTTTTGCTATATGAATATAGTTTATAATTGAGCAGATGGCAGTGAAAATAAACCATGTGCAATGTTGTGATGAAAGAGGGGAGGATACTGGTGGTTATCAGAACTCAAAATGGAAGTCTGCTGCTAAGGGCATAGGTGTGATGAGGATTTACCAACTGTGTGTAAGTCTAGGAAGTCTATCAAAAAAGAGTGAATGTTGTGATGAAAGAGGGGAGGATACTGGTGGTTATCAGAACTCAAAATGGAAGTCTGCTGCTAAGGGCAGAGGTGTGATGAGGATTTACCAACTGTGTGTAAGTCTAGGAAGTCTATCAAAAAAGAGTGAATGTTGTGATGAGAGAGAGGAGGATACTGGTGGTTATCAGAACTCAAAACGGAAGTCTGCTGCTAAGGGCAGAGGTGTGATGAGGATTTACCAAGTGTGTGTGTAAGTCTAGGAAGTCTATCAGAAAAGAGTGAATGTTGTGAATACCCAAGAAATAAGTGTATGCCATTGTGTAAGGTAAATGCATGTTTCAACATGTGCTCAGTATAAAATTATTTGAAAGCACTTTCATCCATTTTTGTTAATAAAGTGAAGGGCTTCCTCATATCGTGCTATGCTAACATGTACCAGTGTGGTAGTTCATACTGTTGATCAGATAATAATATGAACCATTTAACTTAACATTAAATTAATTCTCAGATACCAGATATAAGTAAAAGAGTTGAAATGGAAGTAAAGGAAAACATCAAAACTCTAACCTAAACTTCATATAAATAATAAAATACATAATTAACTGTCTAGTACTAAAGATAAAAAAATATATATATATATATATATATATATATATACTTGTGTTACTGCATTTTAGTAAAAGTTGCTATGTTCCGGTTTCTTTAACTTGAGAATACTCTTAGTGGAGCATGTCTGATTGAGTCTGGGCTTCCATTAAGCTTTAAGTTGAATCTGCCTTTCGAGTTCTTTTTTTCTCTAGTTTTACATTCAGATTGCCTGTTATTGGGCCCAAACTGAGTATGTGAATGACATGAAAAACAAATTTCTCATAGTTCCTGCAGACTTGAGTATGTCTAGATAAGTAGGCTGTTGAAGTCCTTAAGCTGATGTCTGAGAGGTGTTTGATCACTTGTATGTGCAGCTTGCTTGGTGTAGCACAAAGTTACTATTGCAGTTATATCTGTCAGTGAAGACATATTTCTTTTTCAACTTTGAACATATAAAATAATTTTTTTGGTTCATAAATGCACCGCATCTGCAGCCTGGGGGTTGCTGGGAAACATTCCTACTTGTAACTCTGTTGATGCAGTCATTTCTTTTTCATTTTGTACCCAACTTCTAATATTTCTGCCTTTTTGATAAATATAGGATGGTCGAACATCCAGAATCTGACTGACGGATTGGTTCCTCTTTATGACGCTCCAGTTTTTGACCATTTTTCTTTTTATTACATGTGAATCCTTGGAATAAATAAAGATCAAACTTCTTTTATGTTTCTTATTTTCTTCATTGAAACTTGGTTGCATGGCCTGTGATGGTTTCCTTTGGGGTGGGGGGTTCAGCAGAGCTGGATCATTACTTTGTTTGAAGAGTTTTGTGGGTCCCAGTATGCTGGTCACCAGTTCTCATTGTATCTTCTTTCTAGAATATCTTGCTGCAGTTTTATAGGTTGGTGAGAAGTAGGTCCATCCCTCCAGGGACTCTGGGTATTCTCATTGACTTTGACTCTTAGTAGAAGTAGATTCAGTCCTGTTAAATGGCACAATGTCAGGGCACGTCTATGGGCTAGGCTTGTAAAGGCTCCAGGGCCATTAGCCTAGTACACACCTATGAACCTATGTAGGTTTTCTGTAAAGGTCATTCTTAACGATCTCTTCATTTCTGTCCTTATAGATGGTGATGTCCAGGAGTTTCACCTTATCGTAACTATTGTGGTCAGTGAAGTGTAAAACGTCTGTGGTGTTTTTGATGTAGAAGAAGTTATGCAGCTTGTCCAGGGTGTCTTTCCATGTGATAAAGATAT
This sequence comes from Protopterus annectens, assembly GCF_019279795.1. Lineage (NCBI taxonomy): Eukaryota > Metazoa > Chordata > Ceratodontiformes > Protopteridae > Protopterus > Protopterus annectens. Next base: position 959,499,827 of record NC_056728.1, read on the forward strand.
TGTCATTAAAACAATAGTAACAATCTATGTATTGATAAAATTCTGAGGAAAAGATGCTAGGAGCCATAACAGCTCCCACAGCTATCCCCCTTGTTTGTTTGTACCATTTCTGATTGAAGTAAAAGTAGTTGTTGGTGATTATGAGATCCACAGTATTCCCAACAGCTTTAATTTCTCTGTGGTTGGTGTTGGGCCTTGAGCCCACATACTCTTCAACAGCATGAACACAGTAGTTATGGGAAAGAACAGTGCATAGAGCTTCCACATCAGTTGTAACTAGTATTGTCTGTTGTTGTATTTTATTTTTTTGATTTTTTTCAAGAAGTCAGTTGAATCCAAAATGAAGGAGGGAGCACTCCTAGCCAGCACTTTACTCTTAAATTCCATTTAAATGGACAAAGACTCAGTGGCTGAACCACCTCCTGCTATCACTGGGCAATAAGGAAGATTTTCCATATTTCTGAGTAGTTTTGGGATGCTAACAAAATGCAGTATACTGGGGTGGGAGACTGTCAGAAAGCTAAACAAATCATTGTCAGAAAGTCCTTCTGAGTTAAGCTTACTGGGTTTGATGTCAATGACTTTGTAAGCTTTTGTGACTTGTTCAGTATCCATTCTCTTGTAGAAATTCTTATTATTTCTTCAATTTTGTGACAGTATATCTCAGTGTCTGTGATGAATATGCTGCCCCCTTGTCTGCTATTATAGTCCTTTTTGTCGTGTCTTCACAGCATCATTGTAGAGATAACAGTTATTTTTGTGTAACGTTATCAAATTTCCTCTTGCAAAGTTTAGCTAGAATTCTATGTAGTATCATACTCACATTTTATTGATTGATTGATTAATTGATTGATTGATTGATTGAGTTATTTATTTATTTAATGCTTTTGTTTACTGGAAAAGTTCGACTGGGTACAAGACCTATTTTCAGGAGACACCCAGGGAGAAATGATTCAGAGTACAATAACAGTAATAAACAGCAACTAATATATGTAAGGCGGTAATGTATACTAGTCTTTAAATCTCGTTTCAAAAGAAGGATAACTACATTTCAAATTTGTTAAGGCATACAGGCAGCCATATTGTTGCTATGTTCCACAGAAAGCAATATGTCTTACAAGAGGTAGAGAAGGAACAGAGTTAGAGGTGAGAAAGAGAAGACAAGGGGTAGTTGAGTGTGAAGAAATTTAATAAAATGGGGGGGGGGGTTACAGTACAGACAGGAGGAGGATATGGAGGCAATTCAGCAGGGATGAGCCTGAAGAAAGATGACCTAATCTGGTGCAGCATATCTACACAGCCAGGAGTTAAGTTAGTGAGACTGTTAGCTGTAGTTTGAATGACTTTAGTGGGCAGTCCTATCTTACGGTTAGGGGAGGAGGTTCAGGTTTTTGACACTCGATGGGAGCAGGGGGTACAACCTGCAGACATATTAGGTTTCAATATATGCAGCAGGCCATTGTCAGAAGAGTGTAAGCTTCTGGGTGGATTGTATGCTTTACAAAGTTGCTACAGGTTTTCTTCATATGCCCAGACAATAGTATGAAGTGGGAGGTGTTCACTGCTTGCTGTTCCATTCCTAAATTATTGTCTTCTCTCAGTTATTGATTTCTCTTTCCTCTCTCTCTCTCTCTTGAAAAATATATTTTAAGATTCAGATGTTATGTAGTCCAATCTCGCCTACATTCTTAACCGTGGGTTCGGAGCCGAATATTGGCTCCGATTCGGCCACACTTTTCTAGCTCAAAGTCTTCTATTTGCTGGGCTAAGCAAGTATCCCATGCTGCACTGCTCCATATTCCCAGATCTCGTTTGCCGCTCGTGTAGCTCGGACGTGGTCTCGCTTTTGGCCATGGCTAAGTACCATTTTTTCTTGTTATTGGAGAAATTTACTTATAAATAAAAAGCTATTTTCATAGCTAGTGTCTATTTAGTGTTGTTTTTTGTTTAGGTAGTTCACAGGTTCATAGGTTCGTACTAGGCTATCTGCCCTAGTGCATTTATAAGCCTAGCCAGAGTGTGTGTGGCTTTCCCCACCCCTTAGGATGAGAATACTATGCCCTTTTAGGGTTTAGTTTACTGTGCCTCTGTGTAGTAGTGACACAGAGATGACCCCCGGGGTAAACCTACGATCTCCCATCCACTCGTCGAGATTTCTCTTGAATAGAGTCAGTGAGGGGCTCTGCCTAACATGGACTGGGATTCTGTTCCAGAGTGTAGGGAGCCTCTGGGTTATGAATCTGTCCCTCCAGCATGTCCTATTTATTTCTGTGTTGAGGTTTAAGTCTCTTGTTCTCGTGGCTCTGATGGATTTGGATTTTCCGAGGTGGAGCATGTCCATTAATTCTGGATTGGACATGGCCTTGTACGTCAGGCACAGATCACCTCTGAGTAGGCGGTATGCGACTGAATAGAGCTGGAGTTTTTTCAGTCGGGCAGCATATGACATATGTTTAAGACCCTTTATCCTCTTGGTGAGGAACTTTTGGGGTCTTTCCAACTGCTGCAGGTGTCGGGTGAGATACATCCCAAATGGGGCATTGTACTCAATCACTGGCCTGATAAGAGAAGAGTACAGGGGCACAATGACCTCTCTTGATCGAGATGTGAAACCCTTCATGATAAGGTGGGCAATATAGAAGGTCTTCCTAACCACTTTGGCAATGTGAGTGTCAAATGAGAGGTTACTGTCAACCTGGGTCCCTAGGTCCCTGATTACCTCTTCCGTACTCAATGGATTACCACCTATGTGGTAATTTGTCAGTACCTTGTTTTTCCCAAAGGGTATGACTATACATTTTTTGGCGTTCAGCTTAAGGCCATGGCTCTGGCAGCAATTATCCGTTTCTATGAGGCCTCTCTGAAGGATGTTTGTGTCCGCTGGAGTATCAATTATGGCGCCCAGTTTGCAGTCATCTGCGAACTTTGTCAGCCACAATCCTCCTATGTTTGCCTGTACCTCAGAAAAATAAATGCCGAACAAGAGGGGTCTCAGGACTGAGCCCTGTGGGACACCGCTTGTGACTGGCTTAGAGTCTGACATAGCTCCAGCAACTCTGACCCTGTGGGTTCTGTCCTTGAGCCAGTTTGCAACCCATCTTGTGACATATGGGTTTACATTTAAGCTGGTGAGTTTGTCTATGATGCCCGAGTGGGGTATTGTGTCAAAGGCTTTTGCAAGGTCAAGGTAGGCTGTGTGAACTGCCTTACCCTCATCAATGGCCTTAGTGACTGTTTCAAAAAAGTCGACCAAGTTCAAAAGGCAGGATCTGCCCTTGACAAAGCCAAATTGGGTAGGATCCAATGTCTGTAGGTCCCCAGTGTCTTTGTTTATGAGTTCCATAATGATCCTTTCCATAGCTTTGCAGACCAGGCTCGTCAAGCTTATGGGGCGGTAATTTCCAGGGTCTGTAGAAGCACCGCCCTTGTGAAGTGGGACCACTGTTGCCGTACGCCACTCTTTGGGTACGTATCCTGTAGTAAGGCTAAGATTAAACAGCAGACTTATGTGTGGGTTTAGTTCCTCTTGGAGTTCACGTAGCACACAGCCCGGGACACCATCCGGTCCCACTGATGCTGTGTTTTTAGCTTTAGAGAGGGTGGCTCTCACCTGGGCATCTGAGATGTTAGGGAGGCTACACTCTGCTGGGATAGTTATTTCTCCTTTTGGGGGAGGGAGGAGAAATTTGCACTGAACCTGTCTGCCAGAATGTTGGCAATGTCAGTGGGTTCAGTGTATTTTGTGTCATTTTGGACTAACTCTGAGCATATCTGGGAGTTTCCATCCAGGTTTCTAACATAGCTAAAGAAGGCTTTGTGATTGTCTTTTGTGTCTTTTGCAATTTTTCTCTCAAAGTTGGCCTTGGATGATTTTATGAGTGATCGTAGTTTTTTGCTAGTACTGATCAGAGATGCCTTCCCTTTTAGGGATTTTGCTCTGTCATGTATTAGCTTCCTCCTCCTGTTGTAAAGTTTGTTTATGGCTGGGGTCCACCAGACCGGGCGCCTGCCTTTGGGGGAATGGGTCTTGGTTTTATTTGGGATTGCATGATCCATGCATTCTTGAAGGTGCCCATAGAAGGTATTTGCAAAGGATTCAGCAGTGTGGGTTGTGGTTTCCACTGGCCCAGGGGCCTTGAAGGATACCACTTCAGTCTTAAGAAGTGTGAAGTTTGCTTTTGAGAAGTTCTTCACTGTGGTCTTTTGTGCAGGGGGTGGGGCCGGGATGTGGATTTCCAATGAGATTAATTTATGGTCTGATCTTACCAAAGAGGGATATACTTCCGGTGTGGAGCATTTTGTCCCCATGTTTGTGATGATCAGGTCTAGTATATTGTCTCCTCTTGTGGGAATGGTGACTAGTTGTTCCATTGCATTTGAGTTTATGAATTCTAGGAACCTTTGGGCTAGGGTGTTGGGGCTTGAGTAATGTTCCCAGTCTATGTTTGGGTAGATGAAGTCTCCCAAAATGATGGTATTTGGAGAGACATTCATACTCTCCAGTGTCTTCAGGAAGGCTGTGTGGGGTTCCTGAGTTTGAGAGGGTGGTCTGTAGCATGCTACAAACTGTAAGGCAGTTTTGCCTATGGTTAGTTGCACCTGGATAATCTCCGATGCTTCTTGCATTGCCACTAACCTGGAGGTGTGGATATCTTTGATGAAAATGGATACTCCCCCTCCTTTTGTGGATCGGTCCAAGTTTTGGGGCCGGAAAGCATGATATGAGGTAAAACCTGATAGTGCTGGGGTGCTCTCAGGAGCCTTGAACCAGGTTTCAGTCACTGCACAGACATCGATGTTCTCCATATTGAGGAGGGCTTCGAGGGCGTGCATCTTGAGGTTTAGACTTATGGCATTGAGCAGCATTACCCTTAGTTTTTTTCCACTTCTGTTTTCTAGGGCGGTAGGTTTGTCATTTGAGCCTTGCCTAAAAAAGGCACTATGGGGGTGGCAAGAGCCTTGGCCAATATTCGGAAGCCCAGGGGTGACAGGTGCAAGCCATCCCTTGCGAAGCAGCGTGGCTTGTCAAGCATGTCATCCCAAGCAGACAGACATTGGATCCCCTTAGAATGACACCAGTAATTAAGCCAATTGTTAAAACTGATAATTTTGTCTTTGTACTGTGGCATCATTCTTGGTGAGGGTAAGATGCTGCTCAGTGTCAGGGTCATACCGGCCTAGGCTACATAATCAGAGAGCTCCTCTATGTCTCTTTTCATGTAGTCCAGGGAGGTACGTCTCAGGTCGTTCACACCGGCATGTACAATGACTGAGTCATATTTGTACTTGCTGTGGAGTGACCTGAGGGCTTGTGTTATGTGGCAGATTCTAGCTCCCGACAGGCAGCTTACTGTGACCTTTTCCTTGTTCAGTCTGGTGAGCGGGACGTCAGTGTGTCTGACTATGGAGTCACCTATTACAAGTGTGTCTGGCATGTTGTTTGGCCTTAAGGGCTGTGACTGTTTAGCACACTGACTTTGTGAACTATGTGTTGCATGTGCTATGTCTTGAGGTGGTGGTTGCTTGGGTGTCTGCTTTGGAGGCCTCTGTTGTTTTGGTAGATTTTTAATCAGCGCCTCCGAGTATGTTTTGTGTGTTTATGTGTTTGGTTTGCAGTTGTGATAGTTCTATGTGAGACTGGGTTTGTGGTGTGCGTGGTTACCTTCTCCTCCTGACTGGTCTTGCCAGTACTGAATTGAGAGAGCTCAGCCTCCAGTTTGGCTATATAGTTGCATCTCTCGCATATATTTGTATTTGTTGGGAGGAGGAGAGGGTTGTCTGTGTACATGAGGCAATTGTAACATTGCCTCAAGAATCCCAGATTCACCAGCTGAACAGGAGAGGACGCCAGCAACTGACCCTTCGACATGCTAGAAATAGAGAAAAAGATTGCTGTGTAACTGAGTCAGAAAGGACCTATAGGGAAATGGGTACTCAAAAGAATTTAGGTGAATGAAGTACTTTCTTTTGTTTAAGAGTGCTTTACCTGTATAAAAAATGCTGTAGGAGCAAGTGCTGAGCTTTTCAGATAGAGTATAGGCTGTTTAGATTGCAAGTAGAACAGTTCTAAGGGAAAAATTTAACAGCAGACTTGGCGGAGCCAGAAAAAGTTTAACCTTGTTTAACCAAGTTTAACCTTGTTTAACCGGCGTTGCGCTATGCGCACGACCGCGCAAAGCCGTGCAAACGCGGATTTTAAGCAGTGAACTACAAAAGAGCTAGGAATGGTCCCAAACAACCAATTACTACAGCTTCTTGTGCTGAGGTCACTTCCCCCAAGGACAGGCAGGCTGCTCAAGGCTCCCCACTCCCACTGGTGAGCAAAGAAACTTCCTTCTATCCAAGTAAGGTAATGGACAACACAGGAACTACACCACAGCCCAGAATACAGCAATGCCTGTATACTGGTCTAAACTAGTCGAGAAAGGTAGGAAAACAAGGATTATTTTTTTGTTTTTTTGTTTTTTTTGTAGAAACACACAGAAAATGCAGAGACAGTGATAAATTAGTTACACAGGCTAGCACACTTTAGTGGGCAGCGTCCACAGTTAAATTAAACAAACAAACAAGCAAACTTTCAATTAAATTCGACTAAATGTAACTTTAAGTGCAGATTTTAAAATAAATGCAGTAATAAGTAAAAAAGCAGTTCAGGCTAGTTCAAAGTAAGCAACAGAAGCTATTTCCAGTGAAAAAAAAGCAAAGATACTTAAATCCAGAAGGTAGTCGCTTTTTCAAGTTCCTTGCTGCTAGGACCACTCTGTAAACCCACGTGGAGCTTGTCTGAGCAGTATAGCCAGAAAAAAACACCCAGAGGCGGATTTTAAGCAGTGAACTACAAAAGAGCTAGGAATGGTCCCAAACAACCAATTACTACAGCTTCTTGTGCTGAGGTCACTTCCCCAAGGACAGGTAGGCTGCTCAAGGCTCCCCACTCCCACTGGTGAGCAAAGAAACTTCCTTCTATCCAAGTAAGGTAATGGACAACACAGGAACTACACCACCGCCCAGAATACAGCAATGCCTGTATACTGGTCTAAACTAGTCGAGAAAGGCGGGAAAACAAGGATTATTTTTTTGTTTTTTTTGTAGAAACACACAGAAAATGCAGAGACAGTGATAAATTAGTTACACAGGCTAGCACACTTTAGTGGGCAGCCTCCACAGTTAAATTAAACAAACAAACAAGCAAACTTTTGATTAAATTCGACTAAATGTAACTTTAAGTGCAGATTTTAAAATAAATGCAGTAATCAGTAAAAAAACAGTTCAGGCTAGTTCAAAGTAAGCAACAGAAGCTATTTCCAGTGAAAAAAGCAAAGATACTTAAATCCAGAAGGTAGTCGCTTTTTCGAGTTCCTTGCTGCTAGGACCACTCTGTAAACCCACGTGGAGCTTGTTTGAGCAGTATAGCCAGAAAAAAACGCCCAGAGGCGGATTTTAAGTAGTGAACTACAAAAGACCTAGGAATGGTCCCAAACAACCAATTACTACAGCTTCTTGTGCTGAGGTCACTTCCCCCAAGGACAGGTAGGCTGCTCAAGGCTCCCCACTCCCACTGGTGAGCAAAGAAACTTCCTTTTATCCAAGTAAGGTAATGGACAACACAGGAACTACACCACAGCCCAGAATACAGCAATGCCTGTGTACTGGTCTAAACTAGTCGAGAAAGGTGGGAAAACAAGGATTATTTTTTTGTTTTTTTTTGGTAGAAACACACAGAAAATGCAGACACAGTGATAAATTAGTTACACGGGCTAGCACACTTTAGTGGGCAGCCTCCACAGTTAAATTAAACAAACAAACAAGCGAACTTTCGATTAAATTCGACTAAATGTAACTTTAAGTGCAGATTTTAAAATAAATGCAGTAATCAGTAAAAAAACAGTTCAGGCTAGTTCAACGTAAGCAACAGAAGCTATTTCCAGTGAAAAAACCAAAGATACTTAAATCAAGAAGGTAGTCGCTTTTTCGAGTTCCTTGCTGCTAGGACCATTCTGTAAACCCACGTGGAGCTTGTCTGAGCAGTATAGCCAGAAAAAAATGCCCAGAGGTGGATTTTAAGCAGTGAACTACAAAAGAGCTAGGAATGGTCCCAAACAACCAATTACTACAGCTTCTTGTGCTGAGGTCACTTCCCCCAAGGACAGGTAGGCTGCTCAAGGCTCCCCACTCCCACTGGTGAGCAAAGAAACTTCCTTCTATCCAAGTAAGGTAATGGGCAACACAGGAACTACACCACAGCCCAGAATACAGCAATGCCTGTATACTGGTCTAAACTAGTCGAGAAAGGCGGGAAAACAAGGATTATTTTTTTGTTTTTTTGTTTTTTTTTGTAGAAACACACAGAAAATGCAGACAGTGATAAATTAGTTACACAGGCTAGCACACTTTAGTGGGCAGCCTCCACAGTTAAATTAAACAAACAAACAAGCAAACTTTCGATTAAATTCGACTAAATGTAACTTTAAGTGCAGATTTTACAATAAATGCAGTAATCAGTAAAAAAACAGTTCAGGCTAGTCCAAAGTAAGCAACAGAAGCTATTTCCAGTGAAAAAAAAGCAAAGATACTTAAATCCAGAAGGTAGTCGCTTTTTCGAGTTCCTTGCTGCTATGACCACTCTGTAAACCCACGTGGAGCTTGTCTGAGCAGTATAGCGTAGTGTGTTTGTGGTTCATGGTATCCCACTGACTGTTCTTTCAGGCTAGGCCCATTTCAGTTAGAGGACCTAATCCTCTTGTTCTGTGTTGTTCGCGCTAAAATTGTTTAATTTAGAGGTTTTAGTGTCAGTTTCCCCTTGCCTTTGTGGTCAGAAACCGTTTTAGTTAGAGGTGTTTGGCCTTTTTTGTTTCAGTGTGTGTTCCCTCTCAGGGTTGTGTGTGTGCTGTGCAGTTTGCTTATTGTTCCTACCCTTTGTGGTGTTGTGTGTCTGTGTCCTTTCTTGTCAGACAGTGATTTGTGCTATGTTGCTTTTTTCTGATTGCTGGTTGAAAAATGTCCAAGGACTCCAAAGAGCACAAACCTTCGGGTTTTAAAAAGTGCTCTAAGTGCGGTTACAAGATGTCCATCACCGATGGGCATTCAATTTGTGTTTATTGCCTGGGAGCCATCCATCTGCAGGAGTCCTGCAGCTTCTGCCATGCTTTTAGTCCCAGAGTGCTCCAAGAAAGAAAGAATAAGCTGATTTTAAAGGGACTCTTGAATCCCTCTTTCAAAGAGGCCATGGATTCTTCTTCCAGTGCAAAATCTAAGTCATCAAAATCTAAAAAGAGATCTCTGGCTCCTTCAGTTTCCTCGGAACCACCGGAGAAAGTCACAAAACTTGCTTCGACCTCCTCGGCTCCACTGTCCTCGGGACTACATTAAGTGTCGGTGTTGATGGAACCGGCATCGGCTCCTATTATATTGGAACCTCTTCGGAGCCGATCGCCCAGTCTTAGACCAGTTTCACCTGAGAGGAGATCTCAATCTCCCTCCCTGTCCTCCAAATCCTCCAGGACCCTTTCTGATGTGGATGTTGATAGGGTGGTGCAGAGGCTCCTCCAGTCACCAGTTTTGGCAAAATTGTTTTTGGCTCCGGCCCAGTCAGCTCCGGAGCCTGTCCCGACCCCTTCTTCGATCATTCCTCCTCCGAGTGCATCTCTGTCTTCAGAGCCAGAGTGTTCCACGCAATGTGATGTTCCTAGGTCGGTTCCGATGGCCCCTCCAGGCCTATTGGTACCGATGTCGGCTCCGACCCTGTCGGCTCCGTCCACGGGGTTCAGGACTCAGGATTCTTCAGTCGGGCCCAAGGGGGACATCTCGGGACATATTTTGGTTCTGAGTCTTCTGCTCGGTGCCTCGGCTCGAGGGACCCTGACTCCTGTCCTGGTCTTGGAGGCTGGCCGGTCCTCGGACTCGGGAGGGGCCTGCCTTTGAGGCCATGCAGACTGCGCTGGCCAGATCATCAGCTACATCATGTGGGTCAGTCATTCTGTCCCCCACCACTCCGGTGAGAGCCTCTGATCACCACCTATCCATAGACAGCGGAGCACCAAGGCCTAGGGATACCCCCACGAGTGGTCCCCAAGTTTCTGAGGGCCCTTCAGAGTTCGTGCCGGAGGAGTCCCCTAGAAAGAAAATGTGCAAGAGGAAGCACATAGACTCCCAGGATGAGTCTCTCACCTCTGATACTGACCTCGAGGAATCGGAGGGGTCCCCCAAGTCATCCTCTGATGATGTTTCCTTCTCTGACATCCTGGAGGTACTGAAACAAAGAGGAGGAGTCGGTCTTCCTTAAGGTCTTTGGTGCTCAGCCCTCTGCCTCCTGGGTGTCCCCACCCTTCGACGAGCTCCTAGATTTAATTTGTCGGAGGGTGTGGGAAAACCCTGATTCTGTGGAGCTCATTCCCAGGCGCCCCAACAAGTTTCTTTCTGCTCCCCCGGGTAAGGAGTTTCTGCCCAAAGGAGTCCCTGTGGATGCCATGGTGGTGGCGGCGGCCACTCAGAAGAAAGTAGCAGAGACTTCTTCCTCCGGCCATCCTCCTAACAAGGGGTCTAGACCATGGACCGGTACAGGAAGCGTACCCTCTCATCAGCAACCTTTACCTTACAGTTGCTGAACTATCTGTCTCATTTCACTCGGCACCAGAGAGATCTCCTCAAGGAGTTAGGAGATACTCTTGTGGGTAATGTTCCTGAGGCGGTGCCCCAGATGGTTAATGCCCAGGTGTCTACCTTTATTTCCATCATCAACTCCTCCATGTGGCTCATCTCATATGCAGCCGATGGAGCGAATAAGGCAGCAAGCTCAGGAGTCGCCCTTAGAAGGCAAGCCTGGATGCGCCTTTGTCATTTTGTGGAGGCCTTCAAGTCTTCTTTCACTGACGTCCCCTTTGATGGTTCTTCTTTGTTCGGAACCAAAGTGAAAGACACCCTCACCAGGTGTGAATAAGAGGGAAAGACCCTGTCTGCCGTAGGGGTCCATTTTTCCCTTCCCTCTAGGCCTTACCCCAAGGCCCAGCAGGGTGGGAAGATGTGGTTCAAAAAATCACAGAGGTTTTTTCCGGCTGCGCAAGGTGAGTCCCCCTCCAGAGGCAGAGGAGGGGGAGGTTATTCAGGGAGATGCCATCCTAGGGGCAGAGGGGACCCCCGCAATTCTGGAGACTGCGATTCCTTTCGCGGCTCCCCCTACTCTCGTGCCTGAGGGAGTGCCCGGCTGTGCTTATCCGGAGCCAGTCAGGGGTTGAATTTCATTATACCCGGAAGCCTGGAAGAGCATCACCCAGGGCCGATGGGTATTATGAATAATTTCTGGAGGTTATGTCATTCTGTTTACATCAGACATCCTTCAGTCAGAAAAATCCCGGACGTTCACCCAGTCAAAGGGATCAAGCAGCCTCGGAGGTTTCAAAGCTGCTAGAAAAAGGAGCCATCCAGCATGTCCCCTCAGACCAAGTCGGATTATGGACTTACTCAAGATTCTTTTTGGTGCCGAAAAGAACAGGGGACCTGAGACCCATATTAGATATCATCCGATTGAACAACTATGTACAGAAGTCCAAGTTCCATATGGTCACACTACAATCGATTCTCCCATCGTTGGGAGAGGAGGTATTGATGTGCTCCATCGATCTCAAGGATGCTTACTACCATGTCAAAATGGACAGAGCATCCAGGAGTCACCTACGCTTCCGGCTGGCAGCCAGTCATTTCCAGTTTCGAGCCCTGCCCTTTGGTCTCACCACAGCCCCCAGGGTGTTCACCAAGTGTATGGCGGTGGTGACTGCTCACTTGAGATGTCAAGGATTCCAAGTGTTTCCGTATCTGGATGACTGGCTCCTTACCGCCCCCACCAGGCATCTACTAGTCCAAACCAGGGACACTACCATCACTCTATGTCAACAGTTGGGCATAACGATAAATTGGGAAAAATTTGCCTTGTTGCCCTCACAGCATGTCACCTTTATAGGCGCAGAGTTAGACACCGTCCAAATGCAAGCTTTTTTACTGCAGGAAAGGATCAGAGTCTTACAGGAACAGATACACACCCTGATGCCCCTGAGGAAAGTGAAGGCAAGATGGGCTCTTCAGCTCCTGGGGACCATGGCAGCAACAATCATGTTGGTCCCCCTAGCGAGATTGCACATGAGACCTCTTCAGTAGCTCCTCTTTGTTCAATGGTCTCTCCAAAAATGTCCACTTTCTTACCCCATTTTGCTCCTGGACAGATGCAAACAGGATTTGAGTTGGTGGCTTTGCACCAACAATTTGGACAGGGGAAAACCCTTCGTTCCACCCATCCCGGTTGCCACAGTGACCACGGACGACTCCCAGATGGGGTGGGGGGCATTATCTTGGCAGGACAGTCCAAGGCACATGGCAAGATCACAAGATACATCTGCATATCAACATCCTAGAGATGAGAGCGGTGCTACTGGTGTTGCAGGCACTTCAGAGCTTTCTGCCTCTAGGGATGATTGCAATACTCTGGGACAAACATGTCAGTAGTGTGGTATCTAAACAAGCAAGGGGGAACCAGATCTTACCCCCTATGCAGAGAGGCCATGTGAGTGTGGCAATGGGCAGTATCTTCCCAACATTTTCTAGTAGCAACGCACATTCCGGGTAAGTCCAACATGATAGTGGACAGGCTAAGCAGAGCTATTCTCATGCCTTACGAGTGGTCCCTGAATTGTCTAGTTGCAGAATGAATCTTCAGCAGATGGGGTCAGCCTTGCTGTGACCTTTTTGCTAGCCCCCTCAATGCCAAATGCAGCAGCTACTTCACACTGATCCCCCCACAGAGAGAGTCACCCAGGGACACTCTTGGTCATGATTGGCCCTCCGGTCTGCTTTATGCTTTCCCTCAGTTTCCCTTGCTGTCAAAAGTGATTCAGAAAGCGCAATCCTTGGCAAGTGGAATGATTCTGATTGCTCCACACTGGCCTCATCAAGTCTGGTTCCCCTTTCTCCAACCCTACATTGTGGACACTCCTTGGATTCTGGACCCACAACCAGATTTACTGGCACACATGTCGGGGGAGTTCCACCCCTCCCTGATTTCACTCTGGTTGACAGCCTGGCTACTCCACTTCCATCGTTAGTTAGGCTTCATCATTTTTCACGGGAGGTAGTTCACATTTTATCTTCCTCTCATAAGCCCTCTACTAGGAAGATTTATTCTAGCAAACGGAAGAGGTTTTCTATTTGGGCTCATACCCAAGGGATTGATCCTTACACAGCCCTGATTGCTTCAGTCTTGGAGTTTTTGTCTATGCTTTTCCATCAGGGTTCTGCAACAGCTACCATAAAAGTTCAATTGGCAGTGATCTCCAATTTTCATGTTGCTAATGAGCCTAGTCTCATGGCTCACAGACTCTGTAAGGCTTTCCTGAAGGGTACTCTGTTACTCCGTCCTCAGGTCTCCAAACCTATAATGCCCTGAGATCTCAATTTTGTTCTACAAGCCCTTGCTTCACCACCTTTCGAGCCTGCAGCTACTTGTGATTTGAAATTCTTGACCTGGAAAACAGCCTTTTTAATAGCAATCACATCAGCCAGGCGAGTTTCAGAAATTCAAGCCCTTTCTATCAAACCCCCATACTTGATCTTCCATAAGGACAGGGTTTCTCTTAGACCAAACCCTTCTTTTCTTCCTAAAGTGGCTTCTGCATCTAATCTTAATCAATCTATTGAGTTGCCTGTATTCTTTCCTCATTTTTCAAACAAGGCAGAATTTAAATTTCATCAATTGGATGTACACAGACAGTTACGTTTCTATCTACACCATACAAAAGATATCTGAAAGTCTGATCAATTATTCGTTTCCTTTTCGGAAAACAAAATTGGGTCTTCTGTCTCCAAAATCACCCTATCCAGGTGGATATCTAGTTGCATCTCTTTTGCCTACTCTGCAGGGGGAAAAGACCTGCCATTTCCGGTCAAGGCTCACTCGACTCAGGCTGTTTCCACATCTATGGCCTATCAAGCCAGATTGTCGATGGATGATATCTGTGCTGCAGCTACTTGGGCTTCTCCTCACACATTTGTTACTCATTACAAATTGGACGTGGTATCTAGGGGCAGGTCGTCCTTTGGTTCCACAGTACTCAGGAGTATTTTCCTATGAGCCACCCAGGATGTAGGTGCTAGAGACGCTGTCCCACGGGTAAGAATGTAGGCGGGATTGGACTACATAACATCAGGAAGTTATGTACTCACCATAATGTTCGATGTATGTAGTCCATCTCGCCTCACATTCTTACTTACCCTCCCACCTTCCCCCTTCCTGGAGGATCTGGAGGTTAGGTTTCTATTTACAGAGTTCCCTTCACCTTTAGCTTATTCTTTTTTACCTGGATGTTGTGTATGCATGGGGTATGAATGAGTGTTTGCAGCAAACTAGATCTGGGGATATGGAGCAGTGCAGCATGGGATACTTGCTTAGCGCAGCCAATAGAAGACTCCGAGCTAGAAAAGTTTGGCTGAGTCGGAGCCGATATTCGTCTCCGAACCCACGGGTAAGAATGTGAGGCGAGATGGACTACATACATCGAACGTTATGGTGAGGACATAACTTCCTGTTTTCTACAGAACAATTTAAAGTCAATTGACTGAAGTAGCATTGATCATTGAAATTGCTACACCCAGTAACTACAGTGTCCTGGGTCTATGTTTCCTGATCTATATTTCATAATCTCAAAAAAGAAACATCAAGACCCATTAAAGCGAACGTCCATTACATCGAAAGTGCACTTTCGCAAAAGCCGGTTCTCCGATCCAGAAAAAAAACAAAGAAAAAACTACTTTAAATGGGACTCCTGCACCCCCCATGTGGGAGGCTGCACCCCTCACCCCCCCACTTAAATATACCAACTCTGAGATCACACTACAGTGGGGAAAAGGATATATTTTTTTATTCCCCACTGTAATGTGCTTCGGAGAACCGGCTTTTGCAAAAGTGCACTTTCGATTTAGTGCACTTTCGCTTAAATGGGTTTGATCTTCTGCTTGTTGAGAAAGTGTGTTTTCGACAATCAGAAGTAGACCCAGTGTCTTATGTACAGAGAGACACAAAGTCATAAAATACCAGAATTTGCAGGCAGAAATGAGGAAAATGTGGAAGAAAGATACCCAGACAGTTCCAATAGTAGTAGGAGCAACGGGTCTTATAAAAAAGAATCTACAATTGTACTTAGATATGTTACCAATGCATTAAACTCCATACGAACTACAGAAGGAGTCATTACTGTACACATTGTGGGTGCTGCGAAGAGCACTTCTGGCTAATATCAAAGACTGAAACAATACTAATTTCATGAACTTTAATCATACTTTGACTTAGGAATGGGATCCAGTCTTTTCACGGTAATAGAAACCCAAAAGACTTGATGAAACTAAAAGTGAGGTACCCATAGTACAGGGTCTGAATGGAGAGATGATAAAATCAGGAAGCAAAGGAGAGTAGTATTGCTGAAACTGAATTTATCCTCAAGTCTTGGTGAGTACTTTATGAGCTGGACCCTGTTTTTCTCAAAATCTCACAAAGATGACACTGATATATAGATTGTATTTTATATAGCATATATCATGGACAGAAGTAGGTCAAAAAATAAAAAAGATAGCTGGGTACACAAGACACAGAATAAAATGGTGCCCAATCCTCGTAGTTGCACTCATGCCAGGAATGGAAAAAATGACAAAGTAGAATCCTCAAGACACAGAAACATTCCTGGAATGGGGCTAGGCCAGGCCGAAGGGGAGGATGGCCCCGCCACTGGACATAAACATCCTAGAATGGGGCTAGGCCAGGCCGAAGGGGAGGATGGCCCCACCACTGTTATAGTAAGAAGTAGTTGTTGTTGTTTATCTTTCGGCTTTTCCCGGTTAGGGGTCGCCACAGCGGAACTCTGGTCCGCTAATGATTGGCAGTAGATTTTCATGAACGGCGAGGTGCCAGCTCGACGTTCAACCAAGGCACTCCCATTTACGCATGTCTTTCGAATACCCACCCAACCGCGGGGACGACATGCAGACTCCACAGAGAAGGCATTCCCCGCACTCCAGCCAAGAATCGAACGGGAGAACTTCTTATAGTAGGAAGTAGTAGTCCACAAAAATCACAAAAACTGATAGGCAAAAAAAAGAGCCATAGAGATGACAGAGTGGACTACTGAGGATAAGAAAAAAGAAATTATGTATTGTTACTATTATGCAAGAAGCCCAGAATTTCCACTCAGAAGATATACGCAAAGATTAAGAGAGAAATTAGATGAAAGAAAAATACTTGCACAAGAAAAACTGGAAGAAGCTTCAAATAAAAATTTGTTTTCAATAATACATCAGATTTATGAAAAACATTATATAGCCCAAGAAACCTTGGGCCATTTGGAAAAAAGAAGTAACTGAGGAAGTGTGAAAATATAATAAACTCTAGAGATTTTTGAAGGGTATAAAAAAGAAATATGGATATGGGAAAGAAACTGTGATCTGATATGGTGCAATATGCATGCAAAGGAGAAAGCCAAATTAATTAGTACAAAAAAGCACTCCCAAAGTATTCAAAGAGAAATACAGGTAAAGGCATCCAGATACATAAAATTTCACAATACAAAAAATAAGATCACAAAGCGGGAAAGTAGAAAAGAGGATTAGTAATGTAAAAGTTAAAGAAATAAAAACTCTGGTTATGGATTATCTGTGAAATGAAGGATTTGGTGTAGAAAATCTGACTCAGATAACACCACAGCAGGACAGAGCAATGGATCTTCAAATCAAGGAGAAATCAGTGGAGTGGGAAACATCTGATCAGTTGTCATATCAAGATACTTTGGAGGCTTCCATAGGAAACCAGCATCAAAGTTCAGTTGGAGTTGCACAGCAAGAGAAGGAACAGGAAACTGTGGCAACTCTGACATAGTCACTGTTGTGGAGTGATAGGCCAGTGAGTTCCCATATGAAAGAGCAATGGATGACACGGGGTGAAACTGAGGAGAATGTGGTACAGAAAGATCCTCTGGAACTTTCTGTAGAATGCCTGCAGAAAATGGATAACAAAGACTATGCCATCAGTTTAGAAGAAAATGATCTAAGAGAAGAGTTGCTTGATTTAATAGAGATTGACAGACATGTTAAGATCAACGAAAGAAACAGACTACAGAAAGTCAATTAACCCCAAAAAGTTAGAAGTTTGATAAAACAAATGAACACAGTAATTAGGACTGTTCATAGAAATGCATACGATATAACAGAAGTAAATAGGATATATTACTGTGCGGCTAAATTAATAAACTCTTACCACAAAAACACAGAGCAGTAAGGGAAAGGAAGGGGAGAAACCAAATGCCATCATGGAAGTACTGAATAGAGAAATCTATAAGGTAATTAAGACAAGAAATGTCATGGTTAGAAAAGTATAAAATAGGGAACAGATCAACAAAAATACTCAGAAAGATAGAGGTGATAAAAGCAATGCACAGGTTTCAGAACAGATCAGGATCTATCGTGCACTACTGCAAATAATAAACTGAAAATATCAGCACAGGCAGAAAAACTTAGAAAATATGCAGATAAATAAAGTAAAATACAAAATAAGCAATTTATTCATAACCCAAAAATGTTTTATTAAGAATTAAGAAACAGGGCAAAAGGAACTGAAACACGACCAAAAAAAGACGAACTAGATACATACATTTTGGAGAATCATCTATGAAGATTATGGATCTCATTAACAGAGACAATGGGAACCTCCAAACACTGGACCATACCCAGTTCGGCTTTATTAAGGGCAGATCATGCCTCCTAAATCTGGTGGACTTCTTTGAGACAGTTACCAAGGCTATAGACGAGGGAAAGGTGGTCTACATAGCCTACCTAGACCTCGCAAAGGCCTTTGACACCATTCCCCACTCAGGTATTATAGACAAGCTCACCAGCCTGAACATAAACCCCTACATCACAAGATGGGTTGCCAACTGGTTCACGGACAAAAACTACATGGTAAGAGTTGCGGGAGCTAAGTCTGACTCTAAACCGGTTACAAGTGGCATTCCCCAGGGCTCAGTCCGAGGACCCCTCCTATTCGGCATATACATCTCAGAGGTACAGGCAAGCACAGGAGGACTATGGCTGACCAAGTTCGCAGATGACTGCAGACTAGGGGCTATAATTGACTCTCTGGCTGACACAGACATCCTCCAAAAGAAGGGTCTCACTGAGACAGATACCTGGTGTCAAAACCATGGCCTCAAGCTAAATGTCAAAAAGTGCATAGTCATCCCCTTTGGAAAAAACAAAGTACCCACAAACTATCACATAGGTGGTAGCCCACTAAATACAGAAGACGTAATAAGGGATCTGGGGACCCAAGTAGATAGTAACCTCTCCTTTGATAATCACATTGCCAAAGTGGTTAGAAAATCCCAGAATTGATGGACATGCTCCACCTAAAGCAAACCATATCCCCCTCGAGCCACATGCTCCTGGGATCTAAACCTCACCACAACAATAAATAGGACATGCTGGAGGGATAGATTCCTGTCCCAGAGACTTCCCATGCTCTGGAACAAGATTCCAATCTACATTAGGCAGAGCTCCTTGCTAACCCTCGTCAGGAGAAACCCTGACGAGTGGATGCGAAACAGAAAGTTTATCCCAGGGATCACTTCAATGGCTCTGCTGGACAGAGGCACAGGGAACTAATCTAAGGGGGTGGCGAAAGCCAACACATTCTGGCTAGGCTTATAAATGCCTTCAGGCAGATAGCCTAGTACCTACCTATGAACCTATAAGATCCTGTGGAACATAACAAAGATGCTAAAAGTATAGAAGAAGTAAAATAAAGAATAAGAAGTTCAAATGTACAGGATATGAAATGGGATGAAATAACAGCCAGAGAGATTGAAACAAAGTTAAGATCTCCTAACTGGGAAACCCCAGCCCAGATGCAGTACCTAACTTCTGACTGAAAATATTAACATCTTTACATAAAGATTTAGCCATGAGTAAGAATTAGTTATATGCGCATCCTGAACAGACATCAACCTATTTAACAACAGTTAAAAATAATACTCCTACTTAAGAGCAAACCTGCAAGCTATCCTAAAAACTATAGACTAATAACGTGCCTTCCCATGACATAAAACTCAATCATGGCAGTAGAACAAAAGGTAACAAAAGAAAGTCACATGGCACTAAGGATCATTTGTTGTTAAAGTCATAATGGAGAACTGTAAAAATGGGAAGAATATAAGTAATGTGTAGACGGACTACAAAAAAGCATTTGACAGTATCCCACATGCATAGATAAATGAGTGCTTAAAAAAGTATAAGATACACTCTACACTGATCAATTACATTAGAGCAACCATGAAACAGTGACAAACCACTTTGCAATTAAGTCATAATAAAGGACAAATTATTATTCCAGGGATCAAAAAAATTCAAAGGGAGATATTCCAGGGTGACTTTTTGTCACAGCTGCTGTTTTTGTCTTGCCCTTAACCCATTAAGCTGTCTACTTAACAGATTAGGTCACGGCTACAATTTGGCGCCCAGAGAACAACAAATTATAAAGATTTTTCTTCTACTTTTTGTAGATGATTTAAAACTGTATAGTTCATCAGATGAGGAACTGAAAGCACAACTGCAAGTGGTCAACACTTTTTCAGATGATACAGGAATGTCATTTGGTCTTGATAAATGTGCAAAAGCAACCTTTAAAGCAGGAAAGCGGCAGCACCAAGAAAACATCAGCCTGGGGCAGGAATGCGATATAAAAGAACTGGAGCAAAAGGAAGTGTATACATATTTGGGAACTGATGAAGGATCAACAATAAAACATGAACAGGTGAATAAAACTTAGTAAGGAATATTTTAGAAGACTTAAAACAGCATTGACATCTAGGTATAAAGTCCAAGCTATAAACTAATTTGCTCTTCCTGTCCAGACTTACAGTTTTGGAGTGATTGACTGGCCTCAAGAAGGATGCTTCATGCTTAGCAAATGATTTATAAAAGTCAGTGTATACCAAGACTATATAGTCCCTGTTCTGAAGAAGGTAGGGGCCTCCTTGAAATTGATTACATTTATAGATCTGCAGTCATAGGACTGCATACATATCTACTGACCTCAAAAGACCCAAACACAGTGAATAGTTAAGATGCAGAGAATCAGTGTAAGATGACTTCACTGCTTAGTTTATCAGAAGTATATCACTGTCAGGCTGGACTGGAAATCAAAGCAGATATATATAAAATTCAGGCAGCAGCTGAATGTGCCAAAAAATGAAAGAATATATGGTGAAAGATCAGATGAGAAGGCAAGAAATGTGGAACATGTATAAATATAGTTGCAAGTATAGAAAACTCCTAAGAACCTCATGTTTATCAGGATCAAATACAGGAATGTTTAAGGAGAGGTGAATTTAAACCAAAAGACAAAAGGTTAATATTGGTGGCCCAAGATAGTGGACTATGTACACGTTGGTTTACAAAGTCCACTGAACATGTGGGAGAAACAGACAATCGTAGGCTTTGTAAAACAGAATTGGAAACAGTCACACATCTTGCTGCTGGGTGTGATACACTAATGGCAGAAGCCTTGTATACTGAAAGGCATAATAATGTGGCAAGGCTGTTGCATTGGGGATTGTGCAAACATTATAATGTTGAAGTAGCTGAAGAAGCAATGGAAACATGAGCCACCAAGCATTACAGAAAATGATGAAGTTTATATCACATGGGATCACCCATTATCAACAGTTCAAAAAATAGATGGGAGAAAACCAGATATAGTAGACCATGAAAAGAAGACGAGTACCATTGAAATTGCTACACCCATTGACTACAGTATCGTATGTACAGAGAGACACAAAGTAATAAAATACCAGGATTTGCAGGCAGAAATGAGGGAAATGTGGGAGAAGTATACCCAGACAGTTCCAATAGTAGTAGGAGCAATGGGCCTCATAAAAAAGAATTTACAGTTGTACTTACTGTATATATGTTATTGATAGATGTAACTCCATACAAATTGCAGGAGGAGTCATTACTGGGCACATTGCAGGTGCTGCAAAGAGTACTTCTGGCTAATATCAAAGACTGAAACAATACTAATTTCATGAACTTTAATTGTACTTTGACTTAGGAATGGGTCCATTCCCATTGTGGTATTAGAAACCCAAAAGACTTGGAGAAATTAAAAAGGGAGCACCCATAGCGTAATTTGTTAAGTAAACAACTTAACAGACTGAGGTGAATGCAAAACAGTAATGGTGACAGAATCAAACTGAAATAATTTGCAGTGGAGTCTTACTCCCTAGATAATATGTAGGTTCAAAGGTTCATAGGTTGGCACTAGGCTATCGGCCCTAGGGCCTATACAAGCCTAGCCAAACAATTCCCTGGATATTTCTTCCCACAATATTTACTTCCCTGGACCCATGTCTAGCAGGGTGACTGACGTGATCCCCGGGGTGAATTTCCTATCTCCCATCCAATTGTCAAGGTTCCTTTTGAAGACAGCCAAGAAGGCGCTCTGCTTGACATGTATGGGCAGTCTATTCCAGAGTATGGGGAGTCTATGGGTCAGGAACCTATCCCTCCAGCATGTTTTGTTCATTGTGATCACAAGGTTTAGATCTCTGGAGCATGTGGCTCTTAGGGATTGGGATTTCTTTAAGTACAGCATGTCCAACAGCTCAGGGTTTGACATGGCCTTGTATGTTAAGTAGAGATCACCTCTGAGTAGACGATATGCGACAGAGTATAACTGGTCAGCATAGGGAATCTGCTTTAGGCCTGTGATCTTCTTAGTGAGGTATTTCTGCGGCCTTTCCAGCTGTTGTAGCTGTCTTGTGAGGTACATACCAAATGGGCTGTTGTACTCTATAATGGGTCTAATGAGGGATGAGTACAGTGGGACAATGACCTCCTTTTTTCTGGATGAAAAGCCATTAGTGATGAGGTGTGCCACAAAGAAGGATTTCCTGACTGCTGTGGTGATGTGGTTATCGAAGGTGAGACCACTGTCCACCTGTGTCTCAAGTCGCTCATCACACTTTCAGTGCTTAGTGTACTGCCACCTATGTGGTAATTCATGGGTAAATGTTTTTTTCCCAAAGTGGATAACTATACATTTCTTGGCATTAAGCTTGAGCCCATGGCTCTGGCACCATGCATCTGTTTCTGTTAGGCCCTTTTGTAGAATATCCACATCATTTGGGGATTCAATAATGGCTTCCACTTTGCAGTCATCTGCGAACTTTGTTAGACAGAGTCCCTTAGTGTTGGCCTGTACTTCAGAGAAGTAGATGCCAAACAAGAGCGGTCCCAGGACTGAACCCTGAGGTACTCCACTTGTCACTTGTCTGTAGCTGGATTTGAGTCGGCTATTTTTACAGTCTGGATTTCTATCAGTAAGCCAGTTGGCAACCCATCGAGTGACGTAGGGATTTATGCCCAGCTTAGTAAGTTTATCTATGATTCCAGAGTGGGGGATGGTGTTGAAGGCCTTGGCAAGGTCCAGATAGGCTGTGTGGACCGCCTTACCCTCATCCACAGCTCTGGAAACTGATTTGAAGAAGTCAATTAGGTTCAGGAGAAATGATCGGCCCTTCACGAACCCAAACCAGGTGGGGTCCAGTGTTTGAAGGTTGACAATGTCTTTGTTTATAAGTTCCATGATAATGCGTTCCATGCCCTTGCAGATCAGGCTCGTCAGACTGATGGGACAGTAGTTCCCAGGATCCAAGGTGGATTCCCCCTTGTGGAGTGGGATAACTGTAGCTGTGCGCCACTCAGTGGGCACGAAGCCTGAGGTGAAGCTATGATTAAACATGACACTTAGGTGAGGTGCCAGTTCATTTTGTAGTTCATGTAGTACACAGCCTGGGATGTCATATGGTCCCATGGATGCTGTATTCTTAGCTTTGGAGAGTGCGGTTTCTACCCGTGTGACTGTGATTACCAGAATTTGGCAATCTTTTGGTATTGAGATGGGCCCTTTAGGGGGTGAGAGGGGGGTGAAGTTGGCACTAAATCGATCTGCCAGGATATTGGCAATATCCTTGGGATCAGTATATTTAATGCCATTCTGTTGTAGCTCAGAGCAGATCTGAGCATTGCCATTTAGATTCTTGACATAACTACAGAATGCCTTGTGGTTGTGTTTGGAATCTTTGGCAATTTTATTTTTGTAACTAGCTTTGGAGGATTTTATGAGGGATCTCAGCTTCTTACTGAGGCTGGTGAGGGAGTTTTTGCATACTGAGAGTTTCCTCTTTTCTGCAACAGTTACTTCCTTCTATTGTATAGTTTGTTTATGGCAGGGGACCACCAGATTGGCTTCCTTTTTTTGGAAGAGAGTGTCTAGGTACTATTTGGCATGGCATGATTCAGGCATAAGTGGATGTGCTCGTACAGTGCCTTAGTGTAGGATTCAGCAGTCGAGCTGTAAGCTCCCATCTGCATGGGTGCCATGAAGTTTGTCACTTCTGACTTAAGTAGCATGAAGTTGCTTTGAAGAAGTTTTTTACAGAGCTTTTCTTACTGGGGGGTGGGGTTGGGATGTGGATGTCAAGGGTGATTTGCTTATGGTCAGATCTGACCAATAAGGTGGTGACCACTGGTGTAGAGCATCTATCTCCCATGTTGGTAATGACCAGGTCTAGGATATTGGAGCCCTTGGTGGGCCAATGAATTAGTTGATCCAGGGTGCTGGAATTTATGAATTCCAAAAACCGTTGGGAAAAGGTGTTGGTACCCGAGTAGTTTTCCCAGTTAATGGCAAGGTAGTTGAAATCACCCAGTATTAGGGTGTTTGGTTGTATCTTAATATTTTCCAGTATGTTTAGAAAGGTGTAGTGAGAATCTTGGGGCATGGTGGGGGATCTGTAGCAAGCTACAATTTGAATTGCAGTCTTACCTCGTGTTAGTTGTACCTGGAGAATTTCAGATGCATTATGTTGGGCAACTAGCCTGGAGGTGTGAATATCCTTGGTGAATATGGACACTCCTCCACCTTTAGTGTTTCGGTCTTGGTTTGGTGGCCAAAAAGTGTGGTAAGAGTTGTAGCCTGGTATTACAGGGGTGCTCTCTGGAGTCTTGAACCAGGCCTCAGTTACTTCCCAGATATCGATGTTCTCCATTTTTAGGAGTGCCTCGAGAGAGTGCATTTTGAGGTTTAGACTTCTAACATTGAGTAGCATTACCTTCAGATTTTACATGCTTTTATCTGTTATGGTGGTGGTTTTGTCCTTTGAACCTTGCCTAGAAAAGGCTCTATAGGGGTGGCAAGAGCTTTAGCCAGTAACCTGAATCCCAGGAGTGACAGGTGCAGACCATCTCTGGCAAAGCATTGTGGTTTGTCGATCATGTCGTCCCAGGCAGACAGATACTGGATCCCCTTTGAATTACACCAGAAGCTTAGCCAATTATTGAAGTCAATCATTTTGTCCTTATACTGTGGTATCATTCTGGGTGAAGGCAGGATTCTACTCAGGGCTAGGGTCATACCTGCCTGAGCCACATGACCCGAGAGCTCTTCCATGTCTCTTTTCCTGTAGTCCAGGGAGGTACGTCTCAAGTCATTCACTCCAACATGGACAATGACAGAGTCATATTTGTATTTGTTGTGGAGTGACTTGAGTGCATGCATTATGTGGCAGATCCTGGCACCCGACAGGCAGCTGACTGTAATTTTCTCCTTGCTCAGCCTGGTGAGTGGGACATCAGTGTGCCTGACTATAGAGTCACCTATGACTAAAGTGTTGGGTTCGTTGTCTTGACTTAGGGGCTGTTGTTGGGTGGCACACTAGTGTTGTGAGCTATGTGTCACTTTGGTTGTGACTGGTGTTTGTTTGCATTTCAGCTTCGGAGGTCCTTGTTGCTTGGGCAGGTTAATGTTAAGGGCCTCCGCATATGTGGGTTTAGTGTTGCTATGTGTGGGTGTTGATGGTGTGGGTGTTGAAGGGCTATGTGTTGCTTGAGGTGTAGTGCATGTGTTAACTTTCTCCTCTTGACTGTCTAGCACAATCCTGGCTGGAGAGAGCTTTGCTTCTAGTTTGGCTATGTAAGTGCATCTCTCACAGGTTGTAGTGTTGGGTGGTAGAAGGAGAGGGTTCTGTCTGTGTACATGAGGCAGTTGCTGCATTGCCCCAGTACACCCAGATTCACCAGGTGGACAGGAGAAATCACCGGAAGCTGACCCTTGGATATGCCTGTTTAGGTGCTTTTTTTATAAAGTACAAGAGCGGTTTTCCCTTACCTTTGCAAGGTACATTGCAATTATAGGCTGTTTAGTGCCTACGATTAATTTCTCCTTAACAAGTGCTAGTCACAGGGGTTCAGATTTTAGTGCTACTACTGAGAAACCAGCTAGTTCTAAGGGAAAATTTGAAGAGCAGACTTTCTGGCACCTGGAATAGTTTAACTGTAGCCCCGCGGTGGTGCACGATGCAAAACATGCGCAAACACACATGTTTTTAAGCCAGAAAGTTGAAAGGGATAGAAATCAGCCCAAAATGGCTAATAAAATTACAATTTCAGAGCTGGAAACCACTCCTCTAGTGTTAGATTGGCAGTACAATGCTCACCACTCCCACTGGTAAGCAGTAGGACCTCCACTTTGCTCTTTTCATGGATCAACTGTAAAATGGATTTCCACATTTTCGTAGTAATATACTGCCATTTTTTTTTTTTTGCAATTTATCCATAACATACTGAGATACCCATGCTATTACAGGTCTCTATTACTGTAGGAAAAATATTATCAGTGAACCTTTACTGCTTCTGTTTATTCCACTTTTGTTCTTTTGCCATGACTAGGTATTTTATTTAGATGATTATAAAATCAGGCTCAGCTACTACTTTTGTATTGTCAGAAGACATGTTATTAGTAAATAATTCTTAGGATAGCTTGCAGATTTACTTAGTTTTTCCCCATTGTTAGTCAGGTTGAAATTATTTCAGAGAGTGCATACAGATAGTGTTTATATCAGTGTTTGTAGCACAACATCAAACCCAGGCGATGGGCCAAAATGTGGGCAATGAGCCATCAATCATGGTGACCAACTATGAGGTGGAGGTTCTCCATGAGTTCATGTACCTAGGCTATACAATCTCTGATAGCTTGTTCCTTCACAGTCAGATCAACACTACACTGTAAAAGCCACCGCAATGTTTTCCAGGCTGACAAAGAGAGTAGAAGCTAATAATAAGCTCGCTGTGTACACCAAGGTGCAGGTTTACATGGCCTGTGTTTTAAGCACATTACTGTACGCTAGTGAAACATGGACTCTCTGCTCAAAATAGGAGCAGCAGCAAAATGTATTCCATATGCGCTGCTTTAGGTGCATACTTGGCAACTTATGCCCTGACAAGATTCCCAATATAACAGTGCTTGAGAGGACTGGTGCCACCTCCACGTTCACACTCCTGGAACAGAGACGTATGAATATGTACTTTTTGGTGCTTTTCTACTTCGGCCTCTGACGAAAAAGAACTGCTGCCCAGTCGGGCTATCCCAGTCAACAAATGTCAAACACATAAATAAATGAATAAATAAATGAAATGAAAAAAATATGTATTGGTTGGGTCATGTCTCACACATGGTGGATAGCTGAATACTGAAAGACCTTTTTGGAGAGCTACAGTTAGGAAAGAAACTGAAAGGGTGACCAAAATTGCACTACAAGGACATACACAAGCTCGACCTCAGTGCTCTTTCTATCAGCATGAATACCTGGTATTCTCTTACCTCAGACAAGATTGTCTGGAAACAGGAAATGAAGGAAGCTCTCACTATATATGAAACCACCATGGCAAGGAGAGCAGAGGATAATAGCGCCCTCAGAAAGATCTGTACCCATAATACCAGACCAACACCTGTCTACTGCTGCTCAGAGTGTGGAAAGTAGTGCAACTCCCAGACTAGATTGCACAGTGACAGAAGTTGCTGCCTGAATCAGTCCAATAAATTCACAAGCCCATGATCTTTTGGGATTAAAGGATGTCTACAGTAGCATAACAGGTAGCATACTTGCTTTTGGTGCAGAAGGCTGTGGGTTCTACTCCTACACCATGTAGATGGAGTGCTAATATTGCAGTGCCCCCTTTAAGGGGAAATGGGGTGGTGCATTCCTGAGTGTGTCCTCCTTTGGATGACATGCCTAGTAGCAACTGTAGTGTAAAGCTGTTAATACCTTTAGCGTGAAGTTAGGTATAGCATCTGCACCTGAAGTTTTCCAGATGGGAACCTTTTGTAGCCTTTTCTCTATTTCACGGACATTTACTTCATTCCATTCTATATCCTCTACAGTAGAGGTTCTTTTTCTTTCTTATACATCTTTTATCCATTCAGCAGCCTTGTTGGGTTCAGTGTTTTAATAGGCATTTCTCCAGAATGTATTGATTTTTCACTGGTTTTGATGGTGTATAAAGTGTTACTCTTTTCCTTCCCATCACCCTCTAGAATTTTTTGGGGGGTCATCCCTACATTGCTTGCTTTATGTCCTTTCTTTGTATTTCTGTATGTATTGTTTAGCTTGTGCAAATATCTTTAATTTACTAGACAATGTGAAGTACAAATCTGAATCTGTTTTTATATTTTGCTTTCATGTTGTTATCTTCCACCCTTTAAGAGTGTTTATGAACCACTTTCAAATCTTAACCCATTTATATATTTTGCTTTCATGCTGGCATCTCCCCAGCTTTTAAGAGTGTTTCTGGACCAGTTTCCTTCTCTGATGGTTTAATTTATCCAAAATAGTTAGTTTGTTTACATACCTTGACGGGACTGAAGCACATTCCTATGTTAGGGCATAATTAAAGTTCATGAAATCAGTATTTCTTTAGTCTTTGATGTTAGCTCTTCTCACAGCTTGCAATGTGAACAAAATTGCCATCTTCTGCAGTTCGTATTAGTTACATGTACTCGTAAAATATTTAAGTAAAATTTTAAATTATTTTTATTAGTCCTGTTGTGCCTACTACTGGAACTGTTTGGGTGGTTTTCTTAAACATTGCTCTTAATTCTGCCTGCAAATCCTGAAATTTTAGGCCTCTGTGTTTATCTGCATGCAAAACACTCTAATTGCTTGGTGTAGCTATTTCATTTTGTCAATGCTACTTTTGCCTTTTTATCTTAGATGCAAGAAAACCAGATACAGTAGTCCATTTCTGAACTGTTGGCAATGGGTGATGCCATAAGATATAAACATCATTGTTGATAATACTTTGTGGTCCATGTTTCCAAAGCTTCTAAGCTACATCTGTACTGTAGTATTTGCATAATCCCCACAGTCTTACACATTATTTTGCAAATCGTTATGAAATCTCTCAGCCATGAGTGTACAGCCTGCAATAAGATATGTAACTGTTTACAATTCTATTTTACAGAACCTGCATTTGTCTGTTTCTTCCACTTTTGCATTGGAGTTTATAAACCAGTGTGTATGCAGCCCACTATTATAAGCTGCCCTTATTAGTCTTTCATCTTTTGGTTCAGTTCACCTCTTCTTAACCATCTCTGTGTCAAATCTTGGTCAACATGAGGTTGAACTTTTCTAAACTTGCCACTTTTTTGTGAACTTTCTAATTTGCTTTCATTTTTTTCTGGTTCTTTTTTTTTATATATTTTTTATTTTTGCACTTTCACATGCTGTCCAGTTTTTGTCTACTTCTGACTTGATTTACAAAATGCTTCTGATAAACTAAGCAATGATGACATCTTATACAACTTTTCATGCTTTAAAACTTTCACTATATTTGGATCTGATGAGTTCAGCAGATATGGATCCAGTCCCACAAATGCAGACAAATCATTCATGAAATCAATTTTGCGGAGTCCCACACCTCTGTGGGAACAAGGGATGTATAAGCTTGGTATGCACTGTTTTTTATATATCAGTTGATAAGCATGAAGCATTTTTCTTGTTTTCATGTCTAGTTGATTAAATAGATTGTGAGGCCAATCAATCACATAAAAGCTATATGTTAACAGAAAAGAAGTGATTTATAACTTGGCTAATTCCTTGATTACAATATTAGCTTTAGTCTTCTGAAGCATTATTCTCATTTGTTCATGCTTTACTGCTTACCCTTCATCTACTCCCAAACGTTTATGCACTCCCACTTGCTTCATTGTCCTCTGTATCACGTTTCTATCCCTTGTTGATATTGTATCAATGCTGTATCTTTTCTTTCTTAAATGTAGCTTTTCCACATTTATCAAATCAAGTGTCATTCTTATACTATCTGAGAATATTTCAAACATTTGTAGCTGCGATTTCAGCTTCTCATTTGATAAATTATACAATTTTAAATCATCTACAAAAAGTAGATGAAATCTCTTTAACTAGGTTTATTTCTGGAAGTTACACTGTAACTGTGCCATAATGGGTTCAAGGCAAGACAAAACAACGCAGTCATGTCAGTGAAACAGTTTAGATTATCCCCCTTTGAATTTTTGCACCTTGGATAATGGTTTAGCCTTTGTCATGGCTAAGCTGCAAAGTGCAGTTGTTTCAAATTTACTGTAACGTGATTGATCAGTGCCAGGTGTATCTTATACAGTTGTAACCATTTCATTGTCCAGAAACATGGGATGCCGTCTGTGAAAAACTGAAAGGCTGCCAGCCCAGCCAGATAGAATCTTGTAAATAATTCTATGTCATTTGTAAATATTAATGTAATTCACAGGCTGTTCACAAATGCAAAGAAAGCTGTGTTAAATGTTGAACTTCAAAAATGTAACCACAGTGCACTCTGCTGGAAAAAAGCTGATAAAGTAAAGTAAAGCATTTTAATGCTGTTTGATCTCAAAGCTTGGAGGCAGAATGTCTGGAGGCCAGGCGTTTGGAAACAGAAGCTTCAGAGAGACAGATATGTCTACAGGCTGAGGAGAATGAGAAACTGCTACGTCTGGAAGCTGAGGAGAAGCAGAGGCAGCATGAGAAGGAGATGCTGACTCTTCGCCAGAGTCATGGAGGTAATGGGGAAGGGAGTAACCGAACCCCAGAAGTAACAAAGGTCAGTAAATTTCTTCCGCAATTTAAAGAGGGGGATACGTTTGATAGTTTCATTCATATGTTTGAGAGGGTATGTAAACAGTATGATATTGACCAAAGGCTCTGGGTACGGTCCCTGACCCCCTTACTCCATGATAAAGCTGTAAATGTACTTTCCAAATTATCTAACATTGACTGTTTTAACTATAATACTGTAAAGAATTGTTTGTTAGAATTCTTTAAGGTAACACCTGAAACTTATAGGAAAAAGTTTCATGAGCATAGATGCAAGGCAGATGAAACTGTGTGTGAATATGTTGCTGAACTGAGCACCTATTTTCATAGGTGGGTGAGTGGATGTCAGGTCACCACTTCTGAAGGGCTGACAGACCTTTTGGTGAGGGAACAAGCCCTTACACTTTGCCTGAGGACAAGAGGATCTGGTTAGCTGATAGACACTGTGCTACTTCAGATGAGTTGGGGAAGAAGAGAGACCTATATCTAGCAAGCAGGGTATCCCCTGCACAGGAAAGGGACCCCCAGTACTGTTCATGGGTCTAAAGCAACCCATGGTGGGCAGTCCAGACTGCCCCAACAGAATCTGCCAGTAGTAGCGGAAGCCACCAGTAGTCCAGGTACACATCCAGGGCCTAGGGTTAAATGTTTTGAATGCAACCTGAGGGGCCATATGGCATACAGATGTCCATGAAGGCAAGGTAGGGAGCAAAAGGTGATGGAGCCAGTAAGTGGGAAAGACAAAATGCCAATAGTAGGTTGCCTTGAGACAACAGGGGTACCAAACTACCATCCTGCAGATGTCCTGACAGGGAAGGATTTTGATGAAACAGTACCATGTGTTAATGCAGTTACATGCAGTCAGGCTTGGAGACAAGCAGGTGGGTCTGGTAGCCTGGGGAAGACCCAGTCACACTGTACATTTGCAGCCAGGACTGCTGAGGTGGTTACTTCAGGGAGGGAGCTACCCTGTAGCAGTGAGACTGAGGGTGAGCCACAGCTGCTTGTGGGTACTGATGTTCCCTTGTACAGAGTGACTGCAAAGGTAGAGGTGAGTAGTAGTACCCAGGCTGACAGTGAGGTACCACTGTCAGAAGATGCCAGACTTCCTGTGGAAGGGGAGCTGGGAAGGGTTACAAAGAGAGAGATGAAACAGGCACAGCTCTCAGACCCTACATTACAATGCCAGAGGCAGGTAGCTAGTGAGGCACCTGATTCTCAAGGGAAGGGGAATCTGTATACTAAGACAAAGGGTTACTGTACAGAGAGTGGACCCCTGAGGAAGGGCTAGAAGGTGAAAGAGTACATCAGTTGGTAGTGCCTAGAGCCTACCATCTGGCATTTCTAGCCAAAGCCCATGATCATATGGGCATAAAATGTATGAAGAGACTTATTATGCAGAACTTCTATTGGCTTGGAATTTCCAGAGATGTAACAGGGTATTGCAGGACCTGTGCGCAGTGCCAAAAGGTAGGCAAGGCAGGAGACAAGGTGAGAGCTCCTTTAATGCTTTTGCCTGTGATTAAGGAGCCATTTCAGACAGTAGCTATGGATATTGCGGGGCCTCTGAGTACTCCAATTTCCACAGGGAAAAAGTATATCCTAGTGATAGTAGATTATGCTAAAAGATACCCTGAGGCAGTGGCTTTGTCTTCCATTGAGACAGAAAAGGTGGCAAATGCTTTGTTACAGATTTTCAGCAGGGTAGGTTTCCCAAATGAAATACTGACTGACAGAGGTGCCAATTTCATGTCAGATCTGCTGGCATGTCTGTGGAAGTAATGTGGATTGAAGCACTTGAAGACCACCCCCTACCATCCCCAGAATAATGGTCTTGTTGAGAGGTTAAACTCTACAATCAAGTCCATGCTATGGGCATTTGCAGACCAGTTTAAGAGGGAGTGGGACAAACATTTTCCCCATGTGTTGTTTGCTTACAGAGATGTTCCCCAGGAATCCATAGGTTTTTCACCCTTTGAGTTGCTGTATAGGCATAGGGTTAGAGGACCTCTAGATTTAATCCGAGATGAGTGGGAGGGTGAGTGTGAATCTCACAAGGGTCTGTTGTGGCATATGTCCTAAACCTCAGGACAAGGCTCAGGGAACTCATGGGCTTGGTCCTGGGGAACCTGGCAGAAGCCCAACAATATAAAAAAGTATGGTATGACAGTAATGCTCGAGCTAGAGAGTATGCTGTGGGGCAGCAGGTAATGGTCCTCATTCCTGTCAGACACAACAAGCTGCAAGCAGCTTAGGAGGGTCCCTACAAGGTGGTAAGAAAGGTAAGTGATGTTAACTACATGGTGTAACTGCTAGGCAGGAGCATAAATTGTACCGTGTTAACATGATGAAACCTTATCATGATAGGGAGGCCCTTGTGCTGAGTATTTGCAGTGAACTGCAGGAGGAGTCTGAGGGAGATCTCGTGACTGATCTCAGTGAGGCTGATGTTGGAACTAGGGGTAATTCAAGAGTCCAACAGTCCCTGGGCCTCCCCAGTGGTGCTGGTGCCAAAGAAGGATGGCAGCACCAGGTTCTGTGTGGACTACAGGAAATTAAATAGTTACACAGAGTCAGATGCTTACCCCATGCCTAGGACAGATGAGGCCCTAGAGCAGGTGGGTGGGGCTAAGTATCTTACCACCATTGATCTTACCAAGGGTTACTGGCAGGTGCCCTTGACTCCCAGTGCTAGAGAGAGGTCAGCCTTTGTGACTCCTTTTGCTTGTATGAGTTCACAAAGATGCCCTTTGGGATAAAAAATGCCCCAGCAACTTTCCAGAGGCTGATAGATCATATCCTAGCAGGAGCAGGAGGGTTTGCCCTTGCTTACCGAGATGATATTGTCATCTACAGCCATTCCTGGCAAGAGCACCTTCAACATGTTAGGGAGGTGCTGGGCAGACTACAGAAGGCAGAGTTGACCATTAAGCCGAGCAAATGTCAGGTGGGTATGGCAGAGGTCTACTTCCTGGGACATAGAATGGGAAGTGGTAAGATCAGGCCAGAACCTGACAATGTGGAAGCCATTCAGGCATGGTCTGCACCTGTTACCAAAAAGCAGGTGAGGGCATTCTTAGGTACAGCAGGGGTTAGGAGGGTGGCCTAATGGTTAAAGTGTTTGCCTTACAAACACAAGGTGCAGGGTTCGAGTCTCACAAGAGATAATTGGCTAGGCTTAAAATGGCTCACAAGGGTAGTTAGCCTAGTACTAATCTATGAACCTATGAACTACAGAAAGTTCATCCCCAGTTATCATACCATAGCTGCTCCTCTCACAGATCTGACAAGGAAGAATCATCTGAACCACACCGCACTCAACACATAGTCCATCAAAACCTATACCACCTAAACCCACACATAGTAACACAAAACAAACACCTACATTCACGGAGGCTCTCAATACAAATTTGCCCAAACAACAGAGACTTCCAAAGCTGAAATGCAAGCAACCACAACCTCAGCCCATAAGGCAAAACAACATACCAAATGCACTACTCATAGGTGACTCTATAGTCAGGCACACTGATGTCCCACTCACTAGGCTAAACAAGGAGAAAGTTACCGTCAGCTGCCTGTCAGGTGCCAGGATCTGCCACATAATGTAAGCACTCAGGTCACTCCACAAGTACAAATATGACTCTGTCATTGTCCATATTGGTGTGAATGACCTGAGACGTAACTCATTGGACTACATGAAAAGAGACATGGAGGAGCTCTCGGATCATGTAGCCCAGGCAGGTATGACCCTAGCCCTAAGTAGCATCTTGCCATCACCCAGAATGATAGCACAATACAAGGACAAAATGACTGACTTCAACAATTGGCTAAGGTTCTGGTGTCATTCTAAGGGGATCCAGTGTCTGCCTGGGATGACATGATAGACACACCACGATGCTTTGCCAGAGATGGCCTGCACCTGTCGCCCCTGGGATTCCGGATATTGGCTAAGGCTCTTTCCACCCGTATAGTGCCTTTTTAGGCAAGGTCAAAATGACAAACTCACCACCATAGCAGGTATAAGCAAGCTAAATCTGAGGGTAATGCTACTCAATGCTAGAAGTATAAACTTCAAAATACACTCACTCAAGGCACTCCTTAAAATGGAGAACATCTGTGCAGTGACGGAGACCTGATTCAAGGCTCCAGAAAACACCCCTGCATTACCAGGCTATAACTCATACCACACCTTTCACCCACCTAACCTGGCCGAAACACTAAAGGATGAGGTGTGTTCATATTCATTAAGGATATCCACACCTCCAGGCTAGTTGCTCAACATAATGCTTCTGAAATTTTCCAAATGCAACTAACATTGGGCAAGACTGCATTCCGGGTTGTAGCTTGTTACAGATGCCCCGCCATGCCCCAGGATGCCCACTCCACATTTCTTGATATACTGGGTATACTAATACTGGGTATATTAAGGTAAAACCCAATACCCTAATAATGGGCGATTTCAACTACACCACCATCAACTGGGAAATCTACTTATGTACTAACTCATTTGCTCAATGCTTTCTGGAATTCATAAATTCCAACACCCTGGATCAGCTTGTCCATATCCCCACCAGGGGGAGCAATATCCTGGACCTGGTCATTACCAATATGGGCAACTGATGTCCCATGCCAGAAGCAACTCCTCGCTGGTCAGATCTGACCAAAACCTAATCACCCTAGACATCAGTATCCTGCCCCACCCCCATTAAGGAAACCACCATAAAAAACGTCTCCAAAGCCAACTTCATGCTTCTTAAGACAGAAGTGGCAAGCTTCACGACACCCATACAGACAGAAAATAGAGGTACAACTGCTGAATCCTATACAAATGCACTGTATAAGCACATACACGAGTGCATTGATTGCGCTATCCCCAACAGAACCAAGACACTATCCTCCAAAAAAGGAAGTCAATCTGGTGGTCCCCTGCCATAACCAAACTCTACAACAGAAGGAAGAAGGTATTGCAAAAAAGAGTAAAATCCCCTGACTGTAGGAACTCCCTGGTCAGCCTCAGTAAGAAGCTGAGATCCCTCATAAAAGCCTCCAAAGTTAGTTATGAAAATAAAATTGCCACTGATTCTAAAGAAAACCACAAAGCATTCTACAGCTATGTCAAGAATTTCAATGGCGACACTCAGATCTGCTCTGAGCTACAGCACAATGGCACTAGATATACAAAACCAACTGATATTGCCAACATCCTGGCAGACAGGTTCAGTGCAAACTTCACCCCCCACCCCCCAAAGGACCCATCACTATACCAGAAGAATGCAAAGCCCCTGTAATCATGACTGCACAAGTAAAGACCACACTCTCCAAAGCCAAGAACACAGCATCCATGGGACCTGACAACATCCTAGGCTGCATTCTGCATGAACTACAGAACAAACTGACACCCCCACCTAAGTACCATGTTCAATCATAGCCTCACTTCAGGCTTTGTCACTACTGAATGGCGGATAGTGACGGTTATCCCACTCCACAAAGGGGGTGCCTCCACAGACTCTGGGAACTACCGCCCCATTATCCTGACAAGCCTGGTCTGCAAAGCCATGAAACGTATCATGTTAGAGCTTATAAACAAGGACATAGGTAACCTCCAAACTCTGGCCCCACTCAGTTTGGGTTTGTAAAAGGTAGGTCATGTCTCCTAAACCTGATTGACTTTGCTGTGGACGAGGGTAAGGTGGTGCACAAAGCCTATCACGACCTCACCAAGGCTATCAACACCATCCCCCACTCTGGAATTATAGATAAACTCACTAGACTGGGCATAAATCCCTATGTCACAAGATGGGTGGCCAACTGACTCACTGACAGAACCCACACAGTGAAAGTAGCAAACTCCAAATCCAACTTCTGACCAGTGACAAGTGGAGTACCACAAGGCTCAGTCCTGGGTCCTCTCCTGTTTGCCATCTACTTCTCAGAAGTCCAGGCTAATATAGCAGGTCTTTGACTAGCGAAGTTCGCAGATAACTGCAAACTAGGTGCCATAATAGAATCACCTAATGATGTGAACATTCTACAAAGGGGCCTCACTGAGATTGATGCTTGGTGTCAAAGTCATGGCCTCAAGCTCAATGCGAAGAAGTGCATTGTCACCCCCTTTGGAAAAAACACTATACCCATGAACTACCACATAGGCGGTAGCCTGCTAAACACCAAAAGTGTGATAAGAGACCTTGGGACACAGGTGGACAGTAGTCTCTCCTTTGATAATCACATCGCCACAGTAGTTAGGAAATCCTTCTACATGGCACACCTCATCACAAAGGGGTTCACCTCCAGAAAACAAGAGGTCATTGTTCCTCTCTACTCATCCCTCATCAGACCCATTATAGAGTACAACACCCTATTTGGCATGTACCTCGCAAGACATCTACAACAACTAGAAAGGCCACAGAAATATCTCACTAAGAGGATTACCAGCCTCAAACAGATGCCATACACAGACCATCTAATAAAACTCCAGCTCTACTCCTTCGCTTATCGCCTACTCAGAGGCGACCTCTGCCTAACATACAAAGCCATGTCAAACCCAGATCTGTTGGACATGCTACACTTAAACCCTAATCCCTCCAAGCCACATGCTCCAGGGACCTAAACATTGCCACCACAATAAACAGAACATGCTGGAGGGATATATTCCTGTCCCAGAGAATTCTCATGCTCTGGAACAGACTACCCATTCATGTCAAGCAAAGCTCCTCATTAGCCCTCTTTAAGAAAAATCTCGACATTTGGATGAGAAATAGGAAATTCACCCCGGGGATCACTTCTGTGGCTCTGCTCAACAGGGGTACAGGAAAATAACTTTCTTGGGTGGCAAAAGCCATGGAACTTTTTTGGTTAGGCATACATAGGCTCCAGAGCCAATAGCTTAGTACCTACCTATGAACCTATCTATATGGTAATGTGGACCACAGCATGTGAGCAGGCATTCCAGAAGTTTAAAGATGCTTTGGGAGGACGCCCTGTGTTAGCCAGTCCAGATTACAGCAAAGAATGTGTTGTACAGGTGGATGCTTCAATCCATGGGGTGGGGGCGGTACTCAGCCAGATATCTTCAGAGGGAGAAGAGTACCCAGTGGTTTATCTCAGTTGTAGGGTCCAACCCAGGGAGGAATGCTATGCAGCTGTAGAAAAGGAATGTCTAGTCATAGTGTGGGCACTACAGAAACTTCAGGCTTATCTGTATGGAAGAAAATGCACTGTAGTTACAGATCACAATCCCCTAACATGGCTACATCGAGCCAGCCAGCAAAATGCCAAGTTCCTAAGATGGAGCCTAGTGTTGCAAGCATATATGTCAGTGCAGCAATGCAGTGGGATTAGCAATGACAATGCAGATGGGCTCTCAAAACAGGGAATGGGGTAAGGTATACTCAGCTAGACCTAACCCTCTCAAGCAATGTTTCTCAAGGGGACACTTGAAAAACTAGCTTGAGTTCTTAGGGGGGAAGAAATGTGAAAGACAGAAAGGCTACCAGCCCAGCCAGATAGAATCTTGTAAATAATTCTATGTCATTTGTAAATATTAATGTAATCCACAGGCTGTTCACATATGTAAATAAAACTGTGTGGAATGTTGAATTTCAAAAATGTAACCACAGTGCACTTTACTGGAAGAAAGCTGATAAAGTAAAGCATTTTAAGACTGTTTGATCTCAAAGCTTGGAGGTAGAATGTCTGGACTAAGGAATTCCTTCTACTGTTTGAGACCACAGTTAATTGCTAGATTTTACATGTATAATGTCTTTTATTGCTGTGGTTTCCTGGCCAGGTGCAAGATCAAAGAACTGTTAAAACTGTGAGTTTCTGTTAGCCTGGGAAATTTAATCAGAAGTGTCAAGAATGATGTAATCTAAAATGATTCAGCAGTGATGTATTATCAATTTAAGACTTTCTCAGAGAGAGAGAATTATGGCATTTTGGATTTTCTCTGAAGAACATCCACTCACCAGTACTCTGCCTTTGCTCTGAATGTAAGTAGGATCTTAGACTTTAGTGTTTCTCTTAGAAATAGATAGAAAATAGTAAGTTTAGTCCAGCTGTTTTCTAGATCTGTATCAGACTATTCTACAGTATTATTCTAAGCATTTTCCTGTGATCTCTGAACTCTTGACTAGCACTGTGTTGAATTGAGGAGATTTGTGTTGTGTATTTATTATTAAATATTTTTAAACATTCAATTGTGGCTGTTTTGTGTAGAGATAATTTAAACTCTAGACTACATTGCATGTATATAGTGATACTGTACAAAGCCACTCCAATAAGCCTTAAAAGGTCTGGTCACACTTACTAATTGGATAATAATATTGAACACTAAAATTGGACATCCTTTCTGAAGGGCCTTATTGGTAGCTGATAAATAAGGGTTCTGGTGGCAGTGGATTACTACCTTACAGCCTGGACAGAAGGAGAACTGATAGTGAACCTGTGCCAGCCTTCTCCAGGAGTGTCTCTGTGGTTGTATATAAATCATATCATGTGTGTGTGTGTGTGTGTGTGTGTGTGTGTGTGTGTGTGTGTGTGTGTCAGCTACTTGGACAGGGACACAAAGCAGTGGTTGGACACAGGGAGTGCTGGGAGAACTTGGCTTGGAACACTGGCTAAGGACTCCACTCTGTAGCTGTGCCAATGGGAAGTCTTATTGGGGATCTAGAGAGAAAGGGAGAAACCAGACCCAGACTGACTGTGATCTCTGTGTGCTCTTAAGGAAAATTGTACTTTACTGTGTGTGTGTATTTCTTATCCCTCCCAATGTGGACGGTCCTCACTGGTGCTAGTGGTAAGGATTGAGGCTTCTTGATTACTGGGCCAGTGCATGGGTGTTACACCATCAAATACCTTTTTTATAATCTATCCATGCCATACTTAGAGTCATTTCCATTTTGCAACTCTGTATGATTAGCTTTGTTTAACAATAACTTTTTGTTCCATATAATTTTCTTTTATTACCTTTTTGTTCTATTGCCTTAGCTGAATATTTTTCTAGATGGTCATAAACTCTGTCTGCATCAATTCCAGTATATAATATATATATATATATACATATATATATATATATATATATATATATATATATATTGTCAGATGTCACATTATCTGTCTGTAGTTCATAGGCAGGCTTACAAGTTAATTCTTAAGGAGAAGTATCAGTTTTCATATTGTTAGCCAGGTTGGTGTATATTCAGGATGTGCATATAAGTAATTCTTTCTCAGGGCTAAATTTTTGAGTAAAGATGTTAATACATTTAGCCAGAAGTTAGGCCTGCAGTTTTCCATTTAGGGGGGGTTCTTAATTTTGTGTCAAATTCTCTGGCTGTTACTTCATCCTATTGCATATTTTCTAAAGTAGAGCTCCTTACTGTTTCTTTTAATTTTTCCATCCATTCAACACGGTCTTCATGAATAGATTGGCAAAATTTACCCATTTGTTCTTTCTTTTTGGTGGTGTTTTTATTCCTTTTTCTTTGCCAATTCTCTATAATTTTTTGGGATCAACAACAAATTGCTTTTTCTGTATTTTTCATTTATATTCATCAGCAGATTTTCTATGTTTTTTCGTTTATTATTAGAAATAGTGTATGATAATCCCTGGTCTGTTTTGATTATGTTCTTTGCCTTTACCACATCTATCTTTTTGGAAGCAAAAGTCTAGCTTACAAACAAGGTCTTGTACCAGGAACTATTGTAAAGCAAACCCCATCCTATTAAGTGACTGTTTCTCAAAATTCAGTGCTCCTCTGAACCCCAAGTTCACATGAAAAATTGTACACAGAAACCCTGTACAACCATGTAAATGGCTGAATAGAGGCTGCTGTACCTACCAGAGGTAAGCTCAAAACAAACCCCCACAAATAAGCCACACTGGTGGAATCCAAACCTTAAAATGGTATATATCAAAAGGAAAAAAGTCAAGGCCAAAATTCCAAAGAATGAGAAGAGCTCGCTAAGTAAAGTAAACAGGAAGCTAAGAGGACTCATTAAATGCAACAAGGCCAATTAGAAGGTCAAGATAGCCTGTCAGGCTAAAACAACCACAAGGCCTTCTACAGCTACATCCAAAACCTTAATGTTAACACACAGCATTGTGCTGAACTGGTATTAAATTATACAGTAACACCAAAACTGAGCAGAGTGACAAAGTAAATCTTCTGGCTGACAAATTCACGTCTAACTTCACACCCCACTCTCCCCCTGCCTCCTCCTTGAAATCCCTGATGACATATCCCCCCCCCAAGTATTAGCAGGGAACAGGTCATAACACTCGCTAAAGCAAAAAAAAAATAGCTTCAGTAGGCCCAGACAATATCCTCAATTGCCTATTAATAGCTTGAAACTTGACTTATAAGAACCACTTAAGTGCCTTTTCAAGTACAACCTCAGAACAGGCCATGAGCCATGTGAATGGAGAACTGCAATGGTTATCCCTCTTCACAAGGGTGAACAATCAACCGACCCCAACAACTACAGACCCATTAGTCTGACTAGTCTAATATGGAAAGCCATGGAATGAATTATCATGGAAATGACCAACAAAGGCATTGACAACTTACAGTATTGGACCCATCTCGGTTTGTCTTTTGTCAAAGGAAGGTCACACCTACTTAACCTAGTAGACTATTTTGACAGGATCACTGAGGCAAGGGATGAGAGAAACAGTGCATACCACCAACCTTTACCTGGTTCAGGTGTTAGATACAATACCCCACTCTGGTATTGTTGACAAACTTT
This sequence comes from Protopterus annectens, assembly GCF_019279795.1. NCBI lineage: Eukaryota > Metazoa > Chordata > Ceratodontiformes > Protopteridae > Protopterus > Protopterus annectens. Next base: position 959,540,578 of record NC_056728.1, read on the forward strand.
CAGAACTAGGCATAAATCCCTACATAACTTGCTGGATTTCCAGCTAGCTCACAGATAGGGCCTAAGAAGTCAGGATTGGTGAGACCACCTCCACCAAGAGACCAGTCATGAGCAGAGTACCTCAGAGCTCAGTGCTGGACATGGTCCTCTTTGGCGTCTCCTTCTTGGGGGTCAAGGCTAATGTCAAAGGCCTCTGGCTCACCAAGTTTGCAGACAATTTCATATTAGGAGTTATCATAGATGTCCCCCCATGACACTAGCATCCTGCAAGAGGGTCTAACACAGACAAATGACTGACATCAAAGCCACAGATTAAAACTCAATGCCAAAAACTCATTACAGTGCCTTTTGGGAAAACATCCACCCAGGTTAATTACTTCATTGACAAGACACAACAAGATGTGACCCAGTAGTTAGGGATCTGGGAACATGTGTAGATAGTAATCTGGCTTTTGACCAACACATAGCCATTGTAGTAAGAAAATAATTCTGTTGTCCAACTTGTAAGTAAGGTTATGGCATCCAGGTCCAGGGAAGTTATAGTACCACTTTACTCAGCCCTTATAAGACCCATAGTTGAGTACAATGCCTCCTTCAGCATGTACCCGACCAGGCATATGCAACAGTTGGAATGCCCAAAGAGGTTCCTCAAGAAGGGAATCCAGGCTATTAACACATTGTCCTACACAGATTATCTTAGAGCCCTATCTTTATATTCAGTCTTCTACAGGTTACTGAGAGGAGATCTATGCCTAACATATAAGACATCCTCAGGTCCTTTCCTAATGAATCTTTTGCACAACCGCAAAATGAATAGTACCAGGAATACTAGATTCAAGGATATGAACTCTGACTGTGACAAAAACAGAACATGCTGGTAAGACAGATATGTGCCTCTCAAAGGATACCATGCTTTGGAATAGGCTCCCTATCTATGTGAAACAGACTCCATCCCTAATCATATTCAAACATAACCTTAATTATTGGATTGAAAATTGAAAATTCATCCCCGGTCTGGCCCCCATGTCTCTGAAAGACAAAGATTGACAGTGAATATTCCCTAACTAACATCCCACTCCCACTAAACCTTTAGCAACCTAACATACTTCCCCAAATTGATCCCTGTAGACAGTTGAGTTGGGGTGAACAGCTAGGCTTATAAAGGCCCTGGTGGTCACTAGCCTAGTATATACCTGTGAATGTAAGGATTTTTGAATATCTTTTTCCTTTTCTGTATTCTTCTGATAGTTCTTGTTTTATTTGCTTTATAGTTTTTTTTATTTGATGCTTCCATTTGGCATTCTGTTTGTTCCCCTCCTTTCCTTTGGTACTCTATATTTTTTTGTAACACTTTTATTAGTTTAGTTGAACAGTAATATTTCTTATTTATTTCTCTTAGTAGTCCTGATTCCTGAGTTCATCTGCTTTGCCAATGTTCTAAAATTTTGGGTGTTATTTACTTTCTGTGAACTGCTTTTATATGTGTCTTAATATGGATATCCATATCTACTACATCCATCAGGTCTTCCCTTAGATAATTTTCTTCTGGACTGAAAGGATCTTGTTTGCTCTTAGTTTACTGCAAGCCTTCTACAGAAAGTTTCAGAACATCATCCTGTCACATATCTTCTTCAGATGCATCCTCCTTCAACTTCTGCTCCTCCAGATAGTGACCCATTGGGTCAATCATGCTGCAGCATTACCTGCATCAGAATTGCCACTGTTTCCTGACCTTCCTTGTTATGCAACTTCAACTGAACTTTCATGTGACTCTCCTACGGAAGCCTCAAATAAATAACCCTGTGGAAAATCCTCTTCAGATACAACCCGCTCCACCCACTGATCCTCTATCTGAAGACCTCTTAGTCCAGAATGTTGCAACATGCCCTGTGTTGGAGTTTCCACCCACACTTAACCCTTCAGTTTACAGATGGTTCATCATTTTAGTTTCTGTATGTTTAATTTAAACATTGCTACATCTTTTCTACATGCCCCTTTGCCTGTATGTATTTTCAAATATATTTGGAGCTGATTTTTATATTGATTTGTTTAGCTTTCTCCTTTGCATAAATATTGCACCATATCAGCTCCCATTTTCATAAGTTCATAGGTGTATACTAAGCTAAAGACCGCTTTAGTCTTTTTAAACCTAGTCATTAATTTGAAACATTTCAAATCTTTGACACAACAAACTCTGATACCATTAGGGTGTTCATTGGTTCATTTTTCTTTTTTTTTTCAAACAAAAAATAACTTTATTAAACATCACTTACGACATAAGCAATCACACATTTGTATAAATGAAAAAAAAAAACAGACCAATGCAATCCTATTTGCAAGCATTTTATATCACAAACCATACTGACACACTCCCAGTTGCAAACATTATACAACAATTCTAATCTACCCAATTGTTTTCAAACATTATATAGCTCATTTAAGTCCTGCCTTCTTTTGAACCTCATTCCTCCCCTGTATGTATTGTTCCCACAGTTCCCATGTTTTCCTATGTAGTTTGCTCCTACCTTTTCCTAAAGATCTCAGTTCTAGTTGTTTTATCTCTGTTACTATACTCAATACTTCTAATATAGTTGGTTTAGATTTTGATTTCCATTTTCTAGTAATTGCTTTTTTGGCAGCCACCATAATTACAGACAGCAAGGCCATACCATGTCTAAGCAATTCCGATTCTGTATCATAGCTTAGAAAAACTATCTCCCTCATCACAACAATCTGCCCATCCAGCATCTCTGACAGTGCATCCCCCCTCAGGGAATCTTTACAGTCTGCCAACTCACTGCACTCCCAGAAAATATGTTCCCAATTACCTCTCTCTTCCCTGTCATACCTCCAACATTTGCTATCTACTTGGGGTATAAAAATATCTGTGTAAACATTTCCAAAAATCCTAAATATTCTAGCTTTTATTGCATATTTGGCAAAAATACCTATATCCTCTCATTGTTTCTTTGTGAATTGCTTATCCAATCTCTCTTCCCAATCCTTTGTAACTTCCTTTGATTGTTTCTTATAGTTATCATGCAATATTTTATTTTCTATACCAATTATTTATTTTTTAATGGCAGCTTCTGTTCTAGATTCCACTAAAAACTCTACTCGTGCTGGTCTTTCATTTAGGACCCCCCCCCTATTTCTTTCTCTTTGCCTATACTCTGATATCAATCCTTGATAGGGAAGGCAATCTCTACCTGCAGTCCAAATAAATTCTTGGCACCTTCCCATTCTATCATCTTTTCCTCTCTAGTTTTTTGCTCTCAATAACTTGGTTCCTTTGCCAGTTTTCTCCAATAAATTCCAGCCTCCTCTTGCCTATTGTCTATATCCTTAATTGCAATCATCCCTATCAGCAGAATCGCCTTTCTCCATTCCCATGTTGCCTTAGTTCTTAGAATACTTTGTGCTACTTTATGGATATAATATTCTGTATGATTATTGTTATTCTCCTTAAAGGCCTACATCCAAAATCCCAGTCTCTCCTTGTTTCTTTGGCTTCCCTCCTGTTTCAACATCATCCCTTTACACTTTGAATTATAGTTTTCTGCTTGTGCTATGTATAAGAGCTTTAACTATGTACCTCTGAAATACCCCTTCAAATTGGGTAATCCCAATCTGACCTGTGCTACTAGAAGCAGCTCGTCCCACTTGACCCTTGCCATTCTCCCTTCCCAGATAAAGTCCTTCAGCTCTTTATTATTTGCCACCTACAACTTCTCCTCTGGTTGATAAAAATATACTTTGACCTGTGCATAAGACTAAAGGGACTATAAACATTTTGACTGCTTGTATCTTACTAACCATATCCATATAATAAAGCTTCCATTTTCTCAGTTTTTGTTTTATCTTTTGTTTGTTTAGTCTCTTCCCACATATCCTTAGCTGTCACACCAGAATCATTTTAATCCATACTCCTAAATATTTTATTTTATCATGCCCCCATAAATAAGGATATTGCTGAACCAATTCATATGTGGGTATATAATTTAACTTGACTGCATTTGTTTTAACTTCATTAATTTTGTATCTTGAAAAGATCTGAAACGGTCTCAAGATGTTCCACAACACTGTAATGTTTTGTTCTGGTTTTGTCATGTATAAAATATCATCTACAAATAGAGCCAGCTTTTCTTGACTACCATACAAATTATATCCTTGAATTTCTGAGTCCCTTATTTTCTTGGTCAGTGATTCTAAATATAATGCAATTAATAAAGGGGAAGAGGACTCCCTTGCTTGGTTCTTTTGCTCAAGCAGAAATTATCAGAAAGGACCCACCCACTTTAAATTATGCCTCTGATCCCACATATATCCTCCTAATCGACCTTATAATTTTTTCAGGAAATGCAAATGCTTCCACTGGCCTGCTCATAAACTCGCAGCTTTCTCTGTCAAATGCTTTTTCTGCATCTAGACTCACCAACAATGGTGGCATTTTCTCACATTCTGCTTCCATCTGGATCATCAATGCTCTGTTAATGAATGTTGTCAAATGATTGCCTCCCCTCCAAAAAAAAAAAAAAACACATTGATCCATATTTATCAATTTTGGCATTACTTTTATCATTATTTTAGCCATTATAGATATGAACACTTTATAATCATGGTTTAGTATTCAAATTGGCCTGTATGAAGCTGGGTGTGGTGGATCTTTACTCTCTTTAGGTATTACAGCTACCACTGCTTTCTTCCAGGATGCCGGTACTTCTCCTCCTCTTATAATACAATTAAACAAAACCTTCCAGATCTTTATCAGTTTTTTCCCTCCTAGCTTCCAAATGTCCACAGGAATACCATCTATTAATTTCATTGGGGCTCATCTACCTCTAACCTTGGCATATTTAATTCTTCCATAAACATTTCCATTTGTATCTTTTCTTGATTTTCATATTTCTCTGCTATTCTAATACATCTAGAGGATCTCTTGTTACCTTCCCTGTTATAGGCTCCCTAAGTTTGATGACAGCCCTTTATTCTTTCTATTGCATGAGTCATTGTACTAAATATTTTAGATTAATTTTTTTTCTTTCGTATGCCATCTTTCAAACCTCTGGTTTGTACTCTGTGTTTTCACACTCCCTCTGATGCATCTTTTTCCAGGTGACCCAGTGTTTCTTCAGCTATATAATGTTTTTTCTAGGTATGTTGCATTAAGGAATAAAAATTTCTATGTGTAAGTTTTGACAATTTTTTCTTGTGCAAGTATTTTTCTTTCCTCTAATTTCTCTCTTAATATTTCTAAATATACTGTGGAATTTTTGGTCTTCTTCTGTAATAGTAGCAATACATAATTTCTTCCTTACCCACAACAATCCACTATGTATTATTTTTCTTGAGTACTTCTTCCCTCTGATACAAGGGGGTCACTGTGTGCCTCAGCCTGGTCAGCCCTGTAGTAGGAATGTGTCCATGTCCTGAGGATTCTGTGATGCCTTTTTTCCAGTCCTGGGACCACTGGATATACGAGGATTGAGCATTTTTTCCTGAGATCTCTGCACCCAGTCTTCTTATTTTATTTTTTGACCTACCTTTCCCCATGGTATATATGACATACAGTCTATATATCAGTGTTGCTTTGGTGAAAGTTTGTAAAGACAGGGTCCACCATGTGAGGACACTCACCAAGTATTGAGGATGAATTAAATTCCAGAAATACAGGTCTCCTTTCCTTGCTGATTTCATCTCTCCATTCAGACCCTGTTTTCCCAATTTCTTTCTATGCCTACAGGTCTCCTTTCCCTGCTGAGTTCATCTCTCCATTAGGACCCCATATTCCCAATTTCTTTCTCTACCTACTGTGGACAGTCTGATGAACTGCCATCCTTCTCTTATCTATCAAACCCTTGCTGCATGTGGCACATTTATAAGGTTTCAGTCTCAGTTTAATTTCTCCAAATGCTAATTTTTGGAGTTTTTTTAAATACCTTGATGGGAAAGGACCCCATTCCTAAGTAAGGACATAATTAAAGCTCATGAAATAAATATTACTGTATTGCTTCACTTTCTGTGTTGGATCCAATATCAACATCTTTATGTACATCATGCCAACAAAGGAAAAATGCTGGATTCAGAAATTTACATGCAATACAAAAATAGGAAGTACTGTTACATCAATTAAGGGACAAAGCACATTTCAAACTTTTTGGATAAGTTATCTACATCAGCAAAAATATCCATATTGTATTTACTACAAACATATGTACAGTCTTACATACAGGGGCTAATAGCCAGTGTTAGTATGCAATAAAGGGGTAATATTATTGAATATGAAGAAACGTAGGCATACTGTCAAGAAACATACTTCACACACACACACACACACACACACACACACACACACACACACACACACACACACACACACACACACACACAGTTATTGTAAAAAAATATTTTATAGTAAGATCTGTCTCTATTACATATCAAAAACATCAAAAGGTGAATGCCTTTGTACCCCCATATAACAGAATGATAATACTAAAACCTGAATATGGCTCAGGATTTTGTATTTCAACTAATGTATAACAAGGATAGGAGAAAAATAAAGAAATACCACACAACACTGGCAAGGGTTAAAGGTGGAGGTGTATGGAGAAAAATAAAGAAATACCACACAACACAGGCAAGGGTTAAAGGTGGATGTATATGGGGAAAAATAATGAAATATTTCACAACACAAGCAAGGGGTAAAGGTGGAGATGTATGGGGAAAATAAAGAAATACTACACAACACAGGCAAGAGTTAAAGGTGGAGGTGTATGTGGAAAAATAAAGAAATATTGCACAGGAAGGGTTAAAGGAGGAGGTGTCTCAATATACATTAATAACAAGCAGACCTCTAGGGTGGTCAGACAGGATGATGTGCTGGAGGTCCTCCGCATACAGAACCTAGTCAGCTATAGGTCATCCTCCATGCTCCAAGAAGTTCACAATACTTGGACTTACTGGATGCACTAGTGATCTAACATAACACCCTACTCATGGGAAACTTTAGTTGTTACTGTACAGATTGGGAATCCTACATGGCCTGAAATCTACAGGCACAGAGACTCCTGGACTTTGTAAATACAAACACCTTTGAACAAATAGTGAATATGCCCACTAGAGGCTCCAACATACTGTATCCCATACTCACAAATATGGGAGAATGCTGCACCCAACTCAATATCTCATTCATCCTGGTAAGATCCAACCATAAAGCTGTCTCCTTCAAAAACAAAATCAACTCCATAGTCACACTAAAACTAGCAACAGTTAGGAATTATTCCAAGGCAAATTACCTGTTATTAAGTGATGGTTTGTGAAAATTCAATTCCCCTCCAAACCCCAAGAATACAACAGCCTATACTGAATTGCTCTCAAAAACTCTTATAACCATGTCAGTGACTACATAGAGGCTGTTCTACCTACCAGAAGTAAGCCCCAGAAATAAACTGCCCTGGTGGTGTCCCAAATTAAACAAGGTATACAACAAAAGGAAACAAATATGGCAAAAATCAGGAAGGGTAACACCGATAAAGATAACTCTCTCATCAAAATAAATAGGCAATTAAAAGAGCTAATCAAGTCAAGCAAAGACAACTTTGAGGTTAAGATATCTTCTCATGTGATAAATAACCATAAAACCTTCTACAGCTATGTCAGAAACCTCAAGGGGAGCACACAGCAAAGTGCTGAACTAGTAGTTAATGGTGTCACATTCACCTTGCCTGGTACACCATGAAGATGAACCTGTTAGTGGATAAATTCAGTTACATCTCTATCCCCATCACCCCCGAACATCACCCTAATAATACACAGAAACATAACTATTATGGGGGATATGGCCAGGATGCTGACAGGCTAGCAGCACAGATTTCTTGCTCTGCTACTCTATTTCTATTTCTGACAGGAAATTTTATTCTTATAATATCCTAAACCAATTTTTTGAACAAAATCAGTTACTTGATACTACATAGAAGGATAGTATCTAAAAAAATTTAAATTTTATTTCAAAAATTTCAATAAGTATTTAAATTTTTGTTCCTGTTAAATTATTCATTTGAATGGTCTGTACCAGTAGCTGTGAAATGAGTCATTCAAAGATGATCTCTCAGGACTTGCCTTTAAAGAAATAACTCCAATCTGTTCTTTCTAACTTACAACTTTCTTTAATAATGGAAAGAATGGACAAACTTAACAGATTTAAAGAAAAATGTACCTAACATATGGAACAGATACATGAGATTTTAAAACAACAGAAAACTTGATATCTGGAATGGAAGATGCCCTTAATGACATAGAACACAGAGTATCCAAAGATGAAAACACTGAATTTCTAATGCTACAGAATACCTTATTACTAAACAAAACTGATGACTTGCAGAACAGAGCCAGTATAAATAACAGTTGTATTTTGGACTGCCTGAAAAAAAGAAGGAGAAAATATGGTCATGTTTCTTGCTGCCCATCTTCCTAAGATTAAATTTATCTGAAGCTATGCTGTATGGCATAGAAAGAGCACACAGGTCTCTAGTTTCTAGTTTATCAAAAGCTAACTCTTCAATGGGACCAGTTATTGTTAAGTTCTTCTCATCTCAAGACAAGGAGCTAATACTTAAAACAGGCTGATCCACATTTTCTATTAAACTGGATGACAAATTAGTAAGATTTTGATAATGAATATTCCAATGCTGTGATGACCGAAAGGAAAAACATGTTTTTCCTGTTATAAAAGAGCTTAAGAAAAGACAGTTTAAGGTGAATGTGTTCTCTCCTGCCAAGTTCAAAATATTTCTTCCAGATACATTGAAGACCCAGACTCTGCACTCTCATTCCTAAAAAAGAAAAATCAAGACCAAACTGAAGATATGGACTGGGACACTAGTACATTGAAGAGATAAGCACAAGTAAATACATGAAAATCTAATGATAAGAAAAAGAAACTAAAGGACAAATGAATCTTAGCTTTAGTATAACATTGATGTTAACTGTTTTAATAACAAAATTATTTTTCCATGACAAAGTTTACCAATTCAGTTACTGGAGATATAGGTGAAAGGAAGGTGTGAGGATATCAGATATTATCTGTGCTAGCATGTCTGGGTGCGGTTTTCTGTGTTATATATGCCAGGATGACTAGCTATAATTGTGTAAATAAATTTTTGTTTTTTGATTATTACTTTAGTTATGTAAAATGTTAGAATCATACAGTATTTTTTTCTAGCTGACCAAATGTACAGGTTTGTCAGAAAATAATTCTGAATGCAAGCTGTGCCAGTCAGCTGACCTGGAAGTGACATCATCATGTGCTAGAGCTTAAAGGAGTGGAATCTCCACAGCAGCTGTTTTTTGTTTACTTTTCAAAAGTCTGAAATGAGAGACTAGAACTCTCTTAACAATTTTCTATGACTTTTAACAAAATCTGTTATAAAAAGCAGGTTCTGAGTCAGTTGAGTTCAGTGTTTTTGCAGTTCCATCAATTGTCCAATAGTCAGTGGTTGTTTTCCACATCAGCTTTTATCACTCAGAGTTTTTTAGAGCTGTTCAGCAGAAATAATAGGATTTGCTATTCCAGACACTGAGGAACTGACAACAGTAGTGGACATATTTTCTTATCTCACCTGCAGAAGTGAGAGTATCATCTTGCCTTGCTAACTGAGATTAATCAGGGAGAGTAAATCTTTAGACAGGAAGCTACAGTGAGATAAGAGTTTTTCTTCAGTCAGTGTGAAACCTATCCTTCAGTGTTATTTTCATAATTCCTGTGTGTGAAACTGTGGTTTACTGAAATCAGTTATTCAGAGCATACATGTTTTAATAATTTTGATTTACTAAATATTTTACTACCTTTTATTGTGGTTTGTTATTGAGAAAGTACCTGGGAGTGTTTATGCTTATTGTGATAACACCAGATCCACTCCAAAAAAGCCTTATTGTTTGGATTGCATGCTACCTTTTATATCAATATTTATTTTACTCAATATAATTGAACACCACTTTTGAAGGGTACTGCGGCATTTTGACTGATGGAAGCAGTTACCATGTAATTTGGGAAAGTGGACATAGCAGGTAAATCTGTGCCAGCCTTTCCCAAGAGGGTTTGCATGTGTGAATATTAAATATTTAAGAGTGAGTTTGTCAAATACCTAGAACTGGGGCAAGTGCTCTGCAGTGGTTAAGTGCAGACTCATTTGGGGACCTGGAGTGAGGCATAAAGTCCAGTCCCAGGTTTGGAGCCTGTTCCTGGTGTACTCCTAGGGGAAATTGTATGTTTCTATCTCTGCTTTCAGTGATGCTCCCTTACTGGAAACAGTGGTGAGGATTGAGGCTCCTTAGTTACTGCCCTGATTTAAGTGGGGTCATCACAGAAAGAAACAAGGATTCACTTCTCTCTAAAGTAAATGTCAATTTTTCTTTTCCTACATGTATTGCTAAGCTACTATTCTACATTTTTTCTATACTAAACAAAACACTTGTGTTTACTCAGCTGCTATTACTATTGTATTGTAAATAACTGTTATTGTGGAGCTATTCTCCCCGGACCTCCACTGAATGTGGGCTCATCTAGGCCCAGTGGACCTAACCAGTAAACAAATGCGATAAATAATTACATATTAAGAAATGAACTATTTAACTAATAATAAACTTTCTTTACATATATATCCTGGTTTCCTTTCTTCATATATGCGCCACATAAATCCTAAATAATAGCTCATGATAATATAACATAATAGCAAGCTGCACACAGTACATTAAATAAGTGTGTTTTGAATGGACTGAATGTTTATGGTGTTTTTTTAACTTTTAACTTTTAATTCACATGTCACGGTTGATTGGAATATGTGAGATGTTTTACGTATGAGATTTGGATGTGCTTTTTCTAAGAGATATCAGATTGTTATGCTGTTACAAGTGCTTCTTTACTAATATATGCAGTGATAAAAGGGTGGGTGTGAAGCTGTTTTCTTGTTTTCCTATTTCTTCTTTCTTTTTTTCTTATGTAGACTTACCTGTAATGTTTGATGTCAGTTTATTCACTGGGGAGGGTTTAGGAGAGGAAAAATAAACTAGTGAAGACAATTTCTGTGTTTTAACACTGGGGTTTCATTTTGAAACCTGACAGTTATTCTTCTGTTCCCCATCCCCTGCTAGGATAGATATACAAAAAAATATATATACAAAAAAATAAAAGAAGAACTGGAGAGAGAGACAGTGTACCAAATGGTTATAACAAAAATAAGATGATAACAAGAAGTGTCACAACATAGGTTCTTAAACAGCAGGGAGGTTTTAACCACTTATGCAGCCTTCTTTCTCAGGGTAACATGAATGAAAGTTGTTTACTGACAGAGGTATTTCCTTTTCACAGAGCAGGTTCTTATAGAATATTCCTTTCCCACCCTTTTCTCTTGGGAGATAATTTATTCAGAGATGTGTGTGTGTGTGTGTGTGTGTGTGTGTGTGTGTGTGTATAAGAAATACTGGATAAAATTTTGTTTTATGCTTGATTTTAACATACAAATTAAGTGCAAAATAGCAAGAAGGTGTTATGCACTGTCTATTGCATTTACCTCAAAATTACTACTTTAACACTTGTAAAACCTGTATTTCTCTCTGAGTTATACAATACATTTTATAGTACTGTGGCACTATGCACAAAACAGAATTAATTTCTTTAATTCAACTTTTATCGTAAACTATTATATTATTCAAATTATATTCTGTTCTATTCATTTAAAGAAGGGTGGATGATCTTGTTTATGTCTGTTGATGTCAGCATCTTGCTTGGTTGACCTGTTCTACATATGTGGACAATCGATATGTATATGTTTATGACAATGGTGGTAATGATGATCTATGTTGGTTTCTGTACGGATGTGCTTTTTCAGCAGGAAGTGAGGAACTCAAATACATGACAATATTAGAAGCTCATGCTCTGAAAGTTAATTCAAAGTCTGATGCATAGTAAAGGAGGGACTAATATGAAATAAATAGCATGTTTTCCACAAAGTCGGACAAAAGTACATCGTTTGAGAAGTTGGGAATTTGTGTCTCTCTTAAAAAGACTGTAGTGGGTATGTTGCCAACCATATGTTATCTCTCAGTACAAATATAATTCTGACAACATATTATTAGTTATTTTAGACATCACAGTTACTCTTTTACTATTTTATATCTCATAGTATGTTTTATTGAATATGTTATCCTATTTATAGAAGAAACACATTTTGAAAGATAATTGTATATGCAAGTCCTCACAAATAGACAAAGATTTTTTTAGAGAAGTTTATTTGTTCTTTGACATATCAAATATGTCTGCCGTAATATTCAAGCATGTACAGTCTTGTACTCAGAATTGAGTTTAAATACATACATACATACAAATATTTCAAGCACGGGCAGCAATGCCCTTTTAGCTTGCCAATATACCAAAACACTTTTTCCCATAATAAGTGCCCACGCTGTTCTTAAAAATATCTAAACTAGTACTTGCTTTAATGTAATTTGGTAGTCTGTTCCATGCATCAGCTACTCTGTCAGAGAACCAAATAGTACACTTCTCATTCCTATAGAATCTTCTACATAGGTTATCTGATGATTCTCTAGTACTTTTTGATAACCCCAAACAGTCCCAGAGGTACTTGTCCCTAAATGCCCTATACACCTGAATAAGATCTCCTCTTAGGTATCTGTAAGAGACACTCTACAAGTTCAGATATTTTAGTCTTTCATAATAACAAAGTTTCACATCCATGGATGCCCTTGGTATAGTTCTGCTGTACTCTTTCCAGTTTACTCATGCTTGTTTTCTGATAGAGTTTTCATATTGTTATTCCATACTCAAGTTTGGGTCTAATGTAACTAACAAACAATGACTTCATTATTTTTGATTTCCTAGACTTTATAAATCTTTTCATACAACTTATAGTTCTATAACTATCATTAACCAATTGGTTGACTTGATTACAAAAACTCATAGCTGAATTTATCCAGGTCCTTAGATGAGCCTAACGTTTCAATCACTGTGTGCTGTATTAAACATTCACCTTTCAAGTTATGTCTCCCAAATCCCATACGCTTAGTTTTTTATGTTTATCAGCATATTATTCTCCTGTGCCCAAATGGCCAGTTTAGTCAAGTTATTTGCAGACATGCCTTATCTGTAACACATGCAATCAGTGTACCCAATTTCAGATTGTCTGCATATAGATTGTAGAAAACCTCAGATGAAAAAGTTAGGTCTGAAATATACAATCTAAACAAGTAAGGGCTTAGGAAAGAGCCCCGTGGGACACCCTGACTGTAACCAAGAATTTCCCCTGTCCAGTTGCTGTATGATACTTGCATGTCCTATCTGTAAGTCATGCAGTTATCCATCTTATCAAGAGTACATCAATACCTAGTTGTACTAATTTATTGTTTTGTGTATCACCCTTTCAAAATGCTGAAGTTAAATCTATACAAATTACATCACAGCACAGTTTTTCATTCATAGCTATTATTATATTGTTGTAGAACATCATGTTACAGGTGGTAATAGATCTGTTTCAACATATGCATGCTGATATATGGTTTCAAGTCTCAACCTTTCCAGTTCTGACAACAACTTATCCAATATTACCTTCTCCATTATTTTTCACAACATGAAAGTAGACTTAAGAGTCTATATAACTATGGGTTTGTCTTACTCCCCTTTCCCTTAAAGACAGGTTTAATAAATGCATGTCTCCAGTCTTGAAGAATATCCCCATATTTATATGGCCTAGTGAATAATAGATATAAAGGTACTGTAAGTTCTTGCTGAAGTGTTCTCAAATTATAAATAGTCAAGTAGTTAGTCATATAATGTTTATAATCTGAATATTATATATACATACTAACTCCTTTTAATTTTCTTAAATAAGTTAGACCTTTCATATATCATAACTTTGGAAGTAGTAAAGTGATGCTTGATACTTATTTGTGGGTAGGTGGTAGTGTTTGAAAAGGATTGCTATTCAAACCAGGTGTTTTTAACTCAATGGTGAGTATGGGAAAGAACAGTGTGTGTGTGTGTGTGTGTGTATAACAGTTTACAAATCAATTCATTTTTTTTGGTGTCTAATATTCTTGATGGAAAGTTTACAGTTAACAATCTCAGTTATCTTATATCTATGAGTAAGCAGTTCACTAGATATAATAATAGTTTTCAGTACCGTAATATTTACAAATGTATGAGGGTATTATATGAAATACTTATTTATTTTTCCTATTTCAGAAGTATGGCCAACTTCAAATGCATATCAGTGGATTAAATAATGGTTGTAAAAGGGGTTGATTATATAAATTTGTAAAAAATATTTAATTCCCAAGTTATTTATTTTACAAGAAACACGTTTAATAAAAGATTTGGACAGACTTAATACTAAACACTATTCTGTACAGACCAGCTCTCATTACAAACAAAAGAGAAGAGGGTGGCTATTTTATGGAAAAATTCTTTCCCTCTACCTAAAATCCTGAATACATTTACTGATGAAAAAGGGATGTTTGCTCAGTGACTTTAGAGATTCAAAGGAAAACTATGCACTTTTACTAATGTCTCTTGGATACCTGGATTGGGAATACAAACAGTTAAACAACAGTTGGGGGAAATAATATAAATATGAAAGGGAAAAATTATTTTTGCAGGTGACTTTAGTTGTATTTTATTTGACAAGGATACCAGCACTAGCTGTAAAAGGAAAAAAACCTGTCTCGATCAAGGCTTTGATGGAGTTTACTGACCAATATAATATGAGAGCTATAAATGAGTTTTCAGTACCAGACTCACTCTTCTTTATACATTTCTCACACAGGCATGTGTCACAATCACATATAGATACTCTGTTTCAAATGAGTTCACTAGTAGAATAAATAATGTTAAAGTAGTCTTGTGTCCACTCTCGGATCATAATGCAATAACGTTTGATGTTATATTGATTTCAAGTAGTAACATCCCAATTAAAAGGATTCCTGCATATATAACCAATATGAAAGACTTTAAGGATTTCTTTAATAAATTCAGACTTTTCTTGAAGTTAATTATACAGGTAACACCACAGAAATTTTTGCATGGTACTCTAAAAGCATACCTTTTTGGCAAAATTACAACTTGGTATACACAAAAAAAATGAAACAATGGGACAAAGAATTGATAGATGTACATGAGAAAACCGTTAAGTTAAAATTAGATAGTCAAAAAGGAAATAATCACTTAACAGAAGAAATAAATAGCTTAAACAGTGAATATTTAGAAATTTTACAACATAAAACTATGATAAATTTAGAAAAGATTAACATAACTAATTATTCCATAAATCCTAAATCAATGCATAAATTGGCTACTAGAAGAAAAATGGTGGTTAGATCTAACCACATCAAATAATTATACTGCTCTAGTAGTAAAAAGGAGGTTACTGATATAGAACATATTCAGTCTGTTTTCAGGTCTCATTTAATAAAATTAATCAAAACAAACCAACAATGGATACACAATATCTAATTAAAACATTTGTAAAAAAAAAAAATACTGAAACTAGAACATCAGAAGATCAAATAAAAATAACTGACAAGCCTATATCAATATCTTAACCCAAAATTCAAATTAATAAATTAAACCCAATAAGGCACCTGGAAATGATGGTATAATACCTGAATTATACAAAATGATGACTAGGGATGCTTTGAGTATTTTACTAGAGGTATTTTCAGTGGTTAAAGGACTTATGAAGGTACCACCATTCTGGAAATACACCCTAATATCCCCAACTGTAAAACCTGCCAAGGATTCAAAACAATGTTCTTTATAAAGACCAAGTTCATTATTAAATGTAGATTATAAAATGTCCATGGCAATCTGTGCCTCTAGAATAACATAATTTCTTCCAATGTTGATAAACAATGATCAGACTGGATTTATAATGAACAAGAACATCTGTAATAACATCAATGGAATACTATCAATAACTGATTATACTAATAATTCAAAAAAAAAAAAAGAACTAACTTTGGTTAGTCTGGATATCAACAATGCATCCGATTCAGTTAATTGGAAGTACTTACTATTAGTATTGGAGGAATGCAATTTCTTACAATTAATCAAACTTCTCTATGAAAACTCCTTTCCATATATGACAATGATAGGTATTACCAGGTATGCCCGCAGAAGTAGGGCAGTGGATGTATAACATATGCCAGCATAGCTAGCTGCAGTTTTGTAAAGAATTAGATGTCATTTCTATATCAAACTGATTTGTACAGATGCTCATGTTGAAAATTTATTTGTAAAGCTGCTTGTGTTAAAAATGTACTAGCAGTGTGCTCTACTGAACATAAAAGAAATATACATGTATGTTAGATGTACTATTGTAACTGATTAAATGTATATATTGTAACAGAGGATACTGGAAGAGAAGAGTTTAATCTCAGTCCAGCTAACTTTGAAAAAAGTTTGAAATTAAATTACCTGGTTTAGGCCATAAACATTGTATCTTAGAGTTTTGAATGCAAGCAGAGACAATATGTCTGTAAAAACAAAGATTAGGAATCCTGCTGTATTGTCCATAGAAGTGAATTAATTGCTGCCCTGGAAAGGTGTCATTTTGAAATTGTTTTATCACTTCTAGAAGCTGCAACAGATCTTAGCAAAGCTCTAGGTATGTAAGGTAACACATCTGTGCTAAATCTTGGCAGCCTCTAGTAAAGGGGGGGTAGTATCAGAATCAGAAGTCAGATGACCAGATTTATGTGATGTCATTCTGTAATCCAGCACATAAATGATGTTTTAATACCAGATGAGACTGAAGTCTCAGCGCAGTCTGTTTTTGCAACCTGACAAAGAAGGATCTCTCACCCACTTCATCTTGCCTTGGTTTAGTAAGTAACCAGGGAATAGTAATTCTTTAGATCAGTCAGGAAAATATAGTGAGGTTAGTTAAGTACTGTTTTTCTGTATCTGTATGAATCTGTGTTATTTTAATATTTCATGTGATTGAAAGTCTGGTGTTTACTGTAAACAGATATTTAGTGTTTTCATGTTTTTTATTACTTTAGGGCGGCCACGGTGGTCCAGTGGTTAGCGTTGCTGCCTCACAGCAAGAGGTTCTCTGGTTCGATCCTCAGCTGGGGTGCCTTCTGTGCAGAGTCTGCATGTCCTCCCTGTGGTCTCGTGGGTTTCCTCCGGGTGCTCTGGTTTCCTCCCACATCCCAAAGACATGCTGTAGGTGGATTGGGCACTCTAAATTGGCCCTAGGTGTGAGTGCGTGCATGTGTGTGCCTTCTGTGGAAGCCTGGGTGGCAACTCAACACCGTAAAACTCCACTGCCAATCATGAGCGGACATGTGATCCGCTGTGGCGACCCCTAACCGGGAAAAGCTGAAAGAAGAAGAAGAAAAAAAAAAGAAGAATTAAATATATTTAAACGTTTCACTGTGGCTGGTTCTTTAGAAACCATTTTAACCTTTGAGAGTACTTATATTTATTTGGTGACACTACGACCACTCCTGAAAACCTTACTCCATTTGTCAAGCAGTACCATTTTTATTAGTATTAATTTCACTCATTATAATTGGGCACCCTTGTAACAGCCTTAGCTGGCTTTGGAGTGCATGATGACAGTAACTACCTTATAGTTTAGGCAGAAGGCATAGCTAGTAAATCTGTGCCAGCCTTTCCCAGGTAAGTGCGTGTGTATGAAAATCAAATCTCAAAGAAAGTGTGTGTCAGCTACTTGCAGCAGGGACACAGAGCACTAGTTTCAGAGAGAGGGAGTTGGAGGACTTGGCTTGGACACTCGGTTGAGGACTCAACTCTACCACTGTGCCAGTGGGGAGTCTTACTGGGGGCTAGGGAAACCCAGACTGCAGACTGAGTGTGTTACCTTTGTGCTGTTAAGGGAAACTATGCTTGATGCAGAGAGCTGCATCTGGAAATACTGTATCTATTTTTGTTCCAAGTGAACACCCCTCACAAGTGTTAGTGGTGAGGATTCAGCCTCCTTGATTACTAGCCCAGAGGAGTGGACATCACAGCATGCATTAAGATAAGGTCATATACTTCCCAATCAATCATGATTACTAAAAGTACTAAACAGGGTTGTCCCTTGTCCCCATTGCTTTTTGCTCTAGTTATGGAACCTTTCACAAATTATATAAGATCAAATAAAAACATCAAAGACATATTAATAAATGATTTAATCCCAAAATATTACAATAATTTGCAGACGACATCCTATTAAATTTGAGTGATTGCAATTCTTCTCTTGTTGCAGTATCCAAGCAATACAAATATTGCAGAAGAAATTGGGACTTAGTTTTAATGAGAATAAGACTAAAATACTACATGTTAATTATAATAGTAAGATAATAAATTACATAAATACATTGTGAAATATGACAAAAAGCACTTACTTAGAGATACTCTTGTCTGATAATATTAAAGATATAGCAACCCTAACTTATAACAACAATTCCATAAAACAAACTCTTAATAAATGGAATATTTTTTTCACTATGGAAGAGAGACTCTCCTTAATGAAAATGATTATTCTTCCTAAAATTCTATATACGATACAATCTTTATTCCCACAAAAAGAACATAAAAGAGTATAATTCTTTGTTTCTGAGATATTTATGGTTTCC
The DNA here is from genome assembly GCF_019279795.1 of Protopterus annectens. Taxonomy (NCBI): domain Eukaryota; kingdom Metazoa; phylum Chordata; order Ceratodontiformes; family Protopteridae; genus Protopterus; species Protopterus annectens. The sequence goes on from NC_056728.1 coordinate 959,559,235, forward strand.
TAATAAGCCTAAATTGGCTTTAAACCATCACATTAGAGATTGGACATCAGGTGGTATTGGTCTTACAGATTTACAGTTATATTCATTATCCTCAATTGTTAAGACAATCATTTCTTGGTTAAATAACAATTATAATGCCAAATGGAAAGATATTCAGGGAGGTATTTGGTGTAAATCCAATAATTTCACAAAATCATATCCTACAAAAACAGCTACTAATCTGGTTAGTAAAAGACTATTTTATAAAAAACAAAAACAAACCAGTTAACTCTTATTATATTAATATGAAAATAACCTCCTTTAAAATTTTCATTTTCAGGAACCCTGAATATGAAGCATGGATTTTCTTTGTATTTCCAATTGCTTACACTCAAAATAGTATTAACACATTTAAGTTAACAACCATGACTGCATTTAATGACAAAAATCTGTTATACTGGTATCAATTATTAGCGGAAGTTACAAAATGTTGACCGTATCATTAATAACTTTGAGTTAAGCAAAGTCATGTGGTTAGAAATTCAAAACTGTACAAAATTGGTTGAACAAAAGCTTAATCTAATCAACCAATAGTTAGATTTTTTCCCCCACATTCACTAATTTACTCCTTATTCTAATGCACCAAAATATAATTGGTAAGGGACTTCTATTTAACATATATAAGGTACTTAAGAAATCAACAGTATGTCAGAGAGAAAGATATTGGGATTAGTTTAGATTTGTTAATAACTCCCCAGATGGAGATGATAAAAAACTAATACTCCAATCTCCAAACAAACTACTTCATCACTAAGGTGGAGGATATTCTCTTGGAGAACTGATGTTTAATAAAGACATAGGATGCTGGAGATGTTAACTAAATGTTAAAGCTGACTAGCAACACGTTTTATGATTGTATAAAACAAAACATATTGGGATAATATGATTTCTTTCTTACAGTATGTTTTTAACGATAAACTTATGCTGACCAAATCTCTTATTTTATTTAATACAGCTATTCCCACTTGTGTCACAAAAATAAAATGCCTTTTATGGAGCATCTTAACATTAGCAAGAAAAGCCATCACCAAAAACTGGAAGAATGAGACGACTTCTACTATGAAGGAATTTGTACAGTTGGCAACTGAAGTCTGTCATCTTGAACTTATGATCAAGACAAGAACATCTAGAATTACCTCTTCATATAATATATGGTATAAATTCAAAGAACTGCTAGATAAACATATTTTAATAATTAACTAATAACCACTCATCACATTTCTTTTTCTTTTTAAAAAGCTTTATTTTACAGTAGACACTATTGTAAATAGCTACTTTACTTGTTTATTATTGTTCTTTTAGATATGTATATTTGTTTTATAATATTTCTATTGTCATATATTAATGATTTGTTGTTAAAACTTTCAATAAAAATAACAGAGAAAAAAACAGTACCATTCCAACTATAACTAGGGAGCATGTACTGGCTGCAGTCACTAAAGACAAGTACATGGCCTCAGTGGCCCAGATAACTTCCTGAATAGTCTAAAATATGACTTATCAGAACCCCTGGAGTCATTACTTATCTACAGTCTTAAAACACACTTTGAGCCATGTGAGTAGAGGACTTCAATGGTCATCCCCCTTCATAAGGGAGGACTTTCAACAGATCCTGGAAACTACAGATTCATTACTCTGACTAGCCTTATTTGCAGAGCTGGAGAAAGAGTTATCATGGACATTATCAACAAGGCCACAAGAGACCTCCAGATACTGGATCCATCTCACCATGGCTTTGACAAAGGAAGGTTATGCTTACTAAATCTTCTTTGAAAAGGTCACTATAGTAATGGATGAGAGGAAAACTGTACATACTGCCTACCTAGATCTGGTTAAGGCATTTAATAGAATATCTGATGTGGGCATTGTCAACACAGTTACAGAACTAGGCATAAGCTCCTTTATAACACACTGGATAGCTAACTGGCTCACTGATATGACACATGAGGTCAGAATCAGTGAGGCTACCTCCACAAAGAAGCCAGTCTCCAGTGGAGTCCACCAGAGCTCTGTGCTAGACCCTCTCCTCTTTGCATCTACTTCTCAGATGTCAAGGCCAATGTCAAAGTCTCTAGCAAACAATATTCACAGATTATTGCAAACTGGGAGCAGTCACCGAACCCCCCCAAGATGAGACCACTTCTGAGGAAGGTCTAATAGAGACAAACACCTGTTGCCAAAGCCATGGCTTAAACCTGAATACCGGGAAATGCATTATAATACCTTTTGGGAAGTTTGCCACCCTGGGTAACTACATCATCAATAAAACACCCATAAAGACTGATTCAGTAGTCAGGGATCTGGAAACTCATATAGATAGCTGTGATGATGTGAGGTAGTGCCAGCTATGCCACAGAGAGTAGGGCAATGCATGTGTAACATATGTCAGCATAACTAGCTGGAGCTTTGTAAAGAATTTATGTCATTTGAATATCAAACTGATTTGTACAGATGCTTATGTTAAAAAAGTATCAACAGTGGGTCCTACTGGACAGAAAATAAATATACATTTATATCAGACTGTACTGCTATAACTGAGGAAATGTATATATGTTAACAGAATATGAGAATGGAAGACAAGGGGTTAAGCTCAGATTAGCTTACCTTAAGAAAAGTAGCCAGAAACTAAATGACTCAGTTTAGGCCATAAAGATTTTATCTCATAGGCTTGAATGCAGCCAGATACACATTGTATGGGCGTAAGATTTGATATGAAGTACTTTTCCATAGTTAGCTGGAAACACTTTATGCCGTAAGACTGAGAAATGAAAGTCTTAATTACCCAAGCTCATGCTTCAATAGTGTCAGTCTCTCCCTTGTGAACCAAGTCTTGTCCACTGTTCAGCATGCAAACACTGTAGGTCATTTAATAAGGTTTTATTAAATGTTCACAATATCTGAAATACTGTCTCCATTAACAGTTATGATAAACAATTCAAGTTGTTGTACATCATTCTGATTGTCCTGAACCACGTAAACTGACATAGTCTCTAGATGACCTGTTTTCTGTACTCATGCTCGAGTGTTAGACTTCTTCTCTGAAGTAACAGGTAGAACAAACTTAATAACCTTAACTGCCCTGCTATCCTGAACACAGCATTTTATATTCTCTTTTTCAGTAATTTTCCTCTATTGACTATATCCACCCCTAATCCTTGATCCTTAGGCTACATCTTTCTTTTTAGCTTAACTTATCTCTTGATTCTTTCCTTGAGAAAAGAACAAAACAAGTATTCTCTGCAATCTTCCCTTGACAAACTGTTATTTCAGCAAGGGCAACATTCAGTGGAATATTCTTTGTTTCTGCTTTCTAAAATGTATGCAAAAATCAAACACCATTTCTAGTTTATTTTATTATTTAGACTGTCTAATGTTTGTAAAATGAAAAACCCTGATCTAACACTGGGAAAGGCCTGGGTTCTTATTGTCCTTATTGGTGAGATAACTACTACCCTGGGGTGCCAGAGAATGGATGGCTAGTCTCTCCAGGAAGGATGAAAATATTACAACAGTTTTGCAGTCTACAGATGCCTTACTAAAGCTCTAGGTGTGTATTATGACACATCTGTGCTAGGTCCTGGTTCAGCTTTTAGTCAGGGGGATAGTGTGGGAACCACAGATTCAGGCAGCCAGATGTGATATCATTCTATAGCCAGCAGTGAAATTATATTTAGATACTAGTAAGAGATGTGACAGAAGTCACTCAGCACTCTGTTATTGGAACTGACAACAAAGGCTTCATCGTGCCTTGCTTTTGTAAGTAACTTAAGTAAGGAACAGCAATTCTTCACTTAGAAAATATAGAGAAATTAGTTAAATACTATTTTGCTGCATCTGTCCGAGTTTTTCCATTTGTGTTATTTTTTATATTTCCTGTGAATTGAAACTCTGGTGTTTATTGTAAATAGATATTCAGTATTTCATGTTTTCTATTTTATTACTTATTATTAAATATATCTAAACATTTCATCATGGCTGATCTTTTAGAAAATATTTTAACCTTTAAGAGTAATTGCATTTATTTGGTGGCACTGTAACTTCATGCTCCTGAATGTCTTGCTGCTTGGTTAATACTACCATTTGTATAAGTATTGATTTTACTAACAGTAATTGGGTACCCAGCTAAGAGCCTTAAAATAGCCGGGTGGTGGCAGCAAATCTACCTTATAGTCTGAGAAGAGATGGTATAGTGGGTAAATCTGTGGCAGCCTTTCCCAGGTGTGTGTGTGTAAATCAAATCTCAAAGAGTGTGTGTTTGTGAAAATCAAATCTCAAGGTGTGTGTGTGTGTGTGGTGTGTGTGTGTCAGCTACTAAGAACAGGGACACAGGGCACTGATTTCTGCAGAGAGAAAGGTGGAGTCTTATTTGGGGCCTGGGAAGGAAAACCTAGCCCCAGGTCTGAATTGTGCTCCCTGTGTGGTCTTAAGGGAAATTGTGCTTGGACCAGACAGCTGCATCTGAAAATACTGAGTGTATCCATTTTTGCTCAAACTGAACATTCTCCATTGGTGTCAGTGGTGAGGACTGAGACTGACCCAGAGGAGGGACATCACAACAATAACCTAGTCTTTGACCAACATGTGTCCAAATTAGTAAGAAAGTCCTTCCATGTTGACCAACTTAAAAGAAACGGTATGGCATCTAGGTTAACAGAGGTCATCATACCGCTGTACTTGGCCCTCATCAGGCGCAACATAGAGAATAATGCCCCCTATGGTATGAGCCTCACAGACACATGTAGCAACATGAATGTCCACAAAGGTTCCTTACAAAAAGAATACAGGAAGTAAACAGAATGTCCAATACTGATCACCCCAAACCCCTGTCTCTTTATTCAGTATCATACAGATGTCTGAGAGGTGATCTTTGCCTGGCATACAAGGCATCCCTGGAACCTGTTTTGATGAAGCTTTTGCACATCTGTAAAACAAACAGCATCATAACTACTACTTTAAAAGACCTAAATTTTGCTTGCAACATAAATATGTTTCTCACAGAATTCACATTCCCTGGAACAGGATCTCCATACATGTGAAGCAGAGTTCCTCCCTATCTCTACATAAGTGCAACTTGGACCAGTGGTTGGCTAATCAGAAATTCACCCAGGACAGTGCCTATGTCTCTGATGGACAGAGGAATTCAGTAAATCACCCCCTATAAATCAAATATAAATGAAGTTTGTGGGTCAGATTTGGGTTGCATGACTAAGCTTATCCAATAAGGTCAGCTTGGTTGAATTAAAACTTCAGTCAGTACAGTACTTAATATTAATAGCAGATTTAATATGGGCAGATACTATTTCAAAAGATGAAAAGCTAAGATGCACCACAAGAAAAGAACAAGCCAGCCATGTCAGGCAGATCTAAAAAAACTTTCTTCTGAACATTAAAGACTGTAATATATTTGAAATGTAATTATTTCCATACCGAGGTTGCAAGGGCAAGGCATAGGATTCTAACTAATGTCAGATTCTCTCATAACATAAATATATTTAAAACAGCATTAATTAGCATACTTTAGTGATAGAACTTTAAGACAAGAAAATTAGGAGTACAGATTTTACATAATCCTTAACAGGGTAGTGAACCTCAAAGTACATCAAAATGATGAAAATGAAAGCAGCCTGACACATGACAAATTTACACACTGTGTCTTTTTTTAATTTCTCTAAATATGTATTTTTTATACCATCACAGGAATAGACTCCATTCCTAAGTGAGGATGCCTGCCCCCCCACCAGGGCCCATTTTCAGCAGAATCCCAGGGAGCAAAATTCCACCAGAGTACATTTATATTAACAAGTGAATTTCAGACAGTCCTCGGGGGGGGGACAAAAAAAAAAAACAAGAGTTACATTTCTCATGAAACACTACAAGCCAGTATATACAGTAAAGTATTTACACCAACAGTTATAAGTCTATACACAGTTCCAGCTGTAAAATCTTGCAGAATTAAATGAATTGGCACTGCAGAAAAGAAAACATTTTTGTAAAGAAGTTTAGCATTCTTACATTTTAGTAAAGAAAGGTTTACAAGGAGTTCAAGATGAGTGATGAAGTAGGTTATAAAATTATATAGTTAGGAGGATTTTAGTATTGTATAGGTTTGTACAGGCTATAACGGAGGAACTTATAAAAGCATGCATTACGTGAGAGAGTAGTAATTTATGGAGGAGAGTGGCAATAACGTAACTGAGACAGCATGATTTAGGACTGGTTCTGTTTAGGCTGCCTGTTCCAGATTGGTGTACCTGGGTATACAGGAGATGCATGAAAGGGTTAGAGTAGTTGATGGGGGCAATTAGAAAAACAGGAAGATGAGAGTTGTTTAAGAGGGGGTATGTGAAAAGGGATGTACTGATTCAATTACAGGAGAGAAAGTAGTTAGGGTGTAATTACGGAAGTAGAGGAGGGCAAAAAGTCAGTGATAAGCAAAAAGACGTCTGTGCTTTCACTAGAGGTCTCAACCTGGTGATGGATATGAGCATGACCAGGCTTGGGTAAAGTATTATTTGAGCTGGATTTCATAGCTTGGGAGCTTATTAATCATTCTCATTTGTGTAGGGATGGTGTTCAATACTTTGGATATATAACAGGAGCATAGTGAGTCCTCTGATGAATTATTATTTTAGTAGTGCTTAGTAGAAATTTATCACCAGAATGGAGGCCCCTCATGGGGGTGTAGGACAATAATATATTTTCCTGAACAAGGCACTGCATTAAAACATATTAGTGTGTATACCATAACTAGCTGAGAGTGGTACGCAGTTAAGCTCTAGCCAGTTTAGCTCCTTTAAGGCTTAGCTGTGGTGAGTTTGGTGCGCAGTGTTGGTAGCAAATTTAGTTGCTTTGTTGCAACAGGAGGTTAGTTTGGATTTTAGTGTAGATCTTAGCTTTGTAAGGATGGGTGAGGCATATAAGAGGGTTAGGAGCAAATAGGATGAGGCTAGTGGTTTTCTTGTCGGGTCTGTAAGGTACTGTTTTGTCCTGTAAAAGCAGTCAACTTTCTGGTGGATCTTTTTAATTGCTTGAAGTATATGTTGATCAAATGTATGATTGCCATCCACTATAGTGCCCAGTAATTTAAACTTTCTGGTGTACCTTTTTAATTGCTTGAAGTATATGTTGATCAAATGTATGATTGTCATCTATTATAGTGCCCAGTAATTTAATCAGCGGTACTACCTCAATTTTAGTATTAATTGCAGATGTAACAAAGAAAGATTTTCAAAGGAGATAATGTTTTTGGGTAAACAGCATCAGTTTTGTTTTATTTGGATTAAGGAGCAGGTTTGAATTTTTCAGCCAGGTTTCAATTGAAGAGTAAGAAATGTGGGCGATTTCTTGTAGTCTGAATATTGTGGGGGCTATACATATTAAAATCAAATCCTGTGTGTATTACACTATATTTGCTTGTTTTGTGGTAGTGTGGAGCTTGTTTATAAAAATATTAAAAAGAAGGGGTCCTGGTACAGAGACCTAAGGACACCTATGCTTACTGGAAGAGAGGTCCTGTTGCCATTTCACTGCGTGTTGCTTTCCAGATAGATAACTAAGGAGCCATTTAAGGGTGGATTAAGACAGACACCTATAGAAGAGAGTTCAGAGAGTAAATGTTGGTGTGATACAGTGTTGAAAGCTTTGGATAAGTCTAGGAACACAGCTGGCACTAGGTTACCATTGTTCCTATGCTGGTTTACAGTGCTGGGGAAGTGAATGAGAGTGGGGGTTATGCTGTGGTGGGGTCTGAAACCATGCTGTCATTCCAAGAGCAGATTATTTGAATTTAGGTGATACAGATGCTGAGCATCAGTGAATTCTTTCAAGTATTCAACTCTGTAGATGTGTCACCTTTGAGTAAAGGTATAATAATGGATTTTTACAGATAGAAAGAACACATTTTTCAGATATAGATCTATTTATCAGTATAGAAACTGGAAAATCAATTGCATCTGCAGCCATTTTTATGTATTCTGAGGGGAGATGGCCAGCAGCTAGGGTGGTTGGTTTTAACTTATGTAGGAGTTTTTTAATGGTGGAGGTAGGTACTGTGCTGAAGTGAAATAGTTAAGATACTTATGCGTGAATGGGCATGCCTTCGTTGAAGGTTGGGCGTCGAGCTGGCAACTCGGCACCATGAAAATCTACTGCCAATCATTAGCGGACCAGAGTTCCGCTGTGGCGACCCCTAACCAGGAAAAGCCGAAAGACAAACATCAAAAACAACAACTTAACAGAGGCTGCCGGGACTGAGAGGGAAGTGGAAGTATTAATGTTTGTGAGAAACACTTCTTCTTTCGGTTGCTCCTGTTAGGGGTCACCACAGCGGATCATCTGTTTCCATTTCTTCCTGTCCTCTGCATCTTGCTCTGTCACACCAACCACCTGCATGTCCTCTCTCACCACATCCATAAACCTTATCTTAGGCCTTCCTCTTTTCCTGTTACCTGGCAGCTTCTTCCTTAACATTTTTTCTCAATATACTGTGCATCCCTCCTCAGCACATGTCCAAACCAATGTAATCTTGCCTCTCTGGCTTTGTCTCTAAACCTTCCAACCTGGGCTGACCCTCTAATATATTTATTCCTAATCTAATAATAATAATACTAATAAGTCTGTGAGAAACACTATAGTCTGTATAAAATGGTTGTTAAACTGCATGGGAATGAATCAGTTTTACTGTTGGATGTAGGGGTGGGGGTGGTACTTTGGCCTGAATGTAAAAGTTTATTTATGGATGTCCAGAAGGGTTTGGGTTGTTTTGATGTTTACTTTGGAGGATGTTATATGTTTACTTGACATGTTTTATTTGGTATTTTGTCATATTCCTTGGTTGTCTGAAAAGTTGAAATACATTTTCTTAGGTTCATAGGTAGGTACTAGGCTATCTGCCCAAGGGCATTTATAAGCCTAGCCCGAATGTGTTGGCTTTTGCCTCCCTTTTAGATTAGTTTCCTGAGCCTCTGTCCTGCAGGGCCACTGAAGTGATCCCAGGGGTAAATTTACGATTTCCCATCCACTCGTCAAGATTTCTCTTGGGATTGGGATTCTATTCCAGAGTGAGGGAAGTCTCTGGAACAGGAATCTATCCCTCCAGCATGTCCTATTTGCTGTTGTGCTAAGGTTTACATCCCTAGAGCATGTGGCTCTGAGAGATTTGATTTTCTTGAGGTGGAGCATGTCCATTAATTCCGGGATAGAATTGGCCTTGTACGTCAGGCAGAGATCACCTCTGAGAAGGCGGTAAGCAACTGAGTAGAGCTGGAGTTTCTTTAGTCGAGCTGCATAGGGCATCTGTTTGAGGCCCACAGTCCTCTTGGTGAGGTACTTCTGTGGTCTTTCCAGCTGTTGCAGGTGTCATGTAAGGTACATCCCAAATGGGGCATTGTACTCTATTATAGGCCTGATGAGCAATGAGTAGAGGGGCACAATAACCTCTCTTGATCTAGATGTGAACCCTTTTGTGATTAGGTGGGCTACATAGAAGGATTTTCTGACCACTTTGACAATGTGATTATCGAAGGAGAGGTTGCTATCTACTTGGGTCCCCAGATCCCTAATTACATCTTCTGTACTTAGTGGATTACCACCTATGTGGTAGTTCATGGGCACTTTGTTTTTCCCAAAGGGGATGACTATGCACTTTTTGGCATTTAGCTTGAGGCCATGATTCTGACAACAGGTATTCGTCTCCATGAGACCCTTCTGGAGGATGACTGTGTCAGCCAGAGAGTCAATTATGGCCCCCAGTTTGCAATCATCTGTGAACTTGGTCAGCCATAGTCCTCCCGTACTTGCCTGTACCTCAGAGAAGTATATACTGAACAGGAGGGGTCCCAGGACTGAGCCCTGTGGGACGCCACTTGTAACCGGTTTAGAGTTGGACATAGCACCCGCAACTCTGACCATGTGAGTTCTATCCATAAGCCAGTTGGCAACCCATCTCGTGACATAGGGGTTAATGTTCAAGCTGGTAAGCTTATCTATAATGCCAGAGTGGGGAATGGTATTGAAGGCCTTTGCAAGGTCCAGGTAGGCCGTGTGGACTACCTTTCCCTCATCTATGGCCTTGGTAACTGTTTCAAAGAAGTCAACTAGGTTTAGGAGGCAAGATCTGCCTTTAACAAAGCTGAATTGGGTAGGGTCCAGTGTCTGGAGGTTCCCAATGTCTCTGTTAATGAGTTCCATGATGATGTGCTCCATAGCTTTGCAGACCAAGCTAGTCAGGCTTATAGGGTGATAGTTCCCAGGATCCGTTGTGGCACCACCTATGTGGAGCGGGATAACTGTTGTTGTACGCCATTCTTTGGGTACATAGCCTGTGGTAAGGCTGAGTTTGAACAGTGAATTCAGGTGAGGGGTTAGTTCATTTTGGAGCTTGTGTAAGACACAGCCTGGGATACCGTCTGGTCCGATTAATGCTGTGTTTTTGGCTTTGGAAAGGGCTGTTTTCACCTGTGTGTCTGTGATATCTGGGACTCTACATTCTTCTGGGATGGACACGGGCCCTTTTGGAGGTGGGGGGGGTAAAGTCTGCACTCAACCTGTCAGCCAGGATGTTGGCAATGTCAGTTGATTCAGTGTATTTTTTGCCATTTTGCACTAGCTCAGAGCAGATCTGAGAGTTGCCACCTAGATTCTTGACAGCTAAAGAAGGCTTTGTGATTATCTTTAGAGTCTTTGATAATTTTTCTTTCGAAGCTGGCCTTGGATGATTTTATGAGGGATTGTAGTTTCTTACTGATACTGATCAGGGATGCCTTCCCTTTTTGGGATTTTGCTCTATCATGTAATAGTTTCCTCCTTCTGTTGTATAGCTTATTTATGGCCGGGGTCCACCAGACTGGTTTTCTCTTTTTGGAGTAGTGAGTCTTGGTTTTACTTGGGATGGCTCGATCCATGCATTCCTGTAGGTGCTCATAGAGTGCATTTGTAAAGGATTCTGCTGTTTGGGCAGCATTATCCTTTAGCAAGGGGGCTTTGAAATGTTCCACCTCGGTCTTGAGAAGTGTGAAGTTTGCTTTTGAAAAGTTTTTCACGGTGGTTTCCTTGACTGGGGTGGGGTCTGGATGTAGATGTCCAGTTCGATTAGTTTATGGTCTGATCTTACCAATGACGGGATTACCTCTGGTGTGGAACATTGGTCCCCCATATTGGTGATGATCAGGTCCAATATGTTGTCACCTCTTTTGGGAGTGGTGACCAGTTGTTCCAGGGTGTTTGAGTTTATAAACTCTAGGAAGCATTGGGCAAAGGAGTTAGTACTTGAGTAGTTTTCCCAGTCAATGTTTGGGTAGTTGAAATCACCCAATATCATGGTCTTAGGTAGGACCTTCATATTTTCCAGTGTTCTCAGGAATGCTAAGTGGGGGTCCTGAGACAAGGTGGGTGATCTGTAGCAAGCTACAATCTGAAAAGCAGCTTTGCCCACTGTTAGTTGCACATAGATGGTCTCCGAGGCCTCGTGCTGTGCCACTAACCTGGAGGTGTGGGTATCCTTGATGAAAATAGATACACCCCTGCCTTTTGTATTACGGTCCTGGTTCTGGGGCCGAAAGGTATGGTATGAGTTATAGCCTGGTAGTGCTGGGGTGCTCTCTGGTGCCTTGAACCAGGTTTCTGTTACTGCACAGATATCAGTTCTCTCCATACTGAGGAGTGCCTCGAGTGCGTGCATTTTGAGGTTTAGACTTCTGGCATTGAGTAGCATTACCCTCAGTTTTTGGTTTCTTGTGTTGTTTACGGAGGTGGGTTTGTCTTTTGAGTCTTGCCTAAAAAAGGCACTATGGGGCGGCAAGAGCCTTGGCCAGTATTCGAAAGCCTAAGGGCAACAGGTGCAAGCCATCTCTAGAAAAGCAACATGGCTTGTCGAGCATGTCATCCCAGGCTGACAGACACTGGATCTCCTTTGAACGACACCAAAAGCTTAGCCAATTGTTAAAATTGATCATTTTATCTTTATACTGTGGCATCATTCTTGGTGAGGGCAAGATGCTACTCAGGGTCAGGGTCATACCGGCCTGGGCTACATGATCAGAGAGCTCCTCTATGTCTCTTTTCATGTAGTCCAGGGAAGTACGTCTCAGGTCATTCACACCAACATGGACAATGACAGAGTCATATTTGTACTTGTTCTGGAGTGACCTGAGTGCTTGCGTTATGTGGCAGATCCTGGCACCCGACAGGCAGCTTACAGTAACCTTCTCCTTGTTCAGTCTAGTGAGTGGGACATCAGTGTGCCTGACAATAGAGTCACCTATTACTAGTGTATTGGGTGTGTTATTTAGCCTTAAGGGTTGGGATTGTGTGGCAGACTGACTTTGTGAAGTATGTGATACGTGGTTATTGTTGGGGGGGTGGAGGTTGCTTGGATGTCTGCTTTGGCGGTCTCTGCTGATTTGACAGATTTTTATTTAGAGCCTCCGAGTATGTTTTTGTGAATTTATGTGTGTTATTTGCTGGTGCAGATATGACTGGTCTATGTGAGACTGGTAGTGTGATGCAGGTGTTTCCCTTCTCCTCATGACTGACTGTTCCAGTCTTGGGTTGAGAGAGCTTGGCCTCCAGTTTGGCTGTATACCTGCATCTCTCGCATACATTTGTGTTTGTTGGAAGGAGGAGAGGGTTGTCTGTGTCCATGAGGCAATTGTAACATTGCCTCAAGATGCCCAGATTCACCAGCTGGACTGGAGAGAGAGTACACCTGAAACTGCCCTGTGGACATGCTTGAACAGATAAAGTGAACTGTTTCACTGATTGTCCGGTAGGGATAAATACAGAGCCTTGTACTTCTGTATAGTATAGGGGGGTGTAGTGCTAACGTTTATTAGTACTTACTAAGAGATTTGAGCAAGTGCTGGACTGTAAAAGGAATGGTTTGAGTGCTTAAGTTAAAAAGTTTGACTAATTTCAAGGGAAAAACTGAAGAATAGACTTCGTGGAATAGTTTAACCCCAGCTAACTGGCACTGCGCAGAGCTGCCCGGCGCGCAAAACCATGCAAATACGGGTTTTATAACAGGGAGATGAAAGAGACAGGAATTAGCCCAAAATGGTCAATAAACTACTAGTTGCTGGGTTGAGACCACTCCTGCAGGGACAGATAGGCTGCTCAAAGCTCCCCACTCTAACTGGTGAACAGAGAAACTTCCTTCTATCCAAGTAAGGTATGGGCAACACACGAAAACTTGTACCACAGCCCTGAATTCAGTAGAACCTGAAAACTGGACTAGACTAGCTTAGAAAGGCGGGAAACAAGAATTTATTTTTGTTTTTTCACAAAAAATACAGTAACTTTACACTAAAACACTTTAAATGCACAGAAAAGGCTAGCGCACTGAGTGTGTAGCCTACAACAGTTAAACAGATGATTTGAACACAAAAATGACTAAAAACTACTTTAACAAGTGCAAGCAGAAAAATAAGTACAATTTGTAGCACAAATAAGCTTTTTTTAAAACACAGAAACGCTCGAAAATCACATTTTAGGCGAAATTAGCAACCAACAGCAAGAAAATGCAGAAAAATCATAGTTAATCCAAAGTCTCTCTTTTGTCACTCTGCTGCTGTAGAACTCTGCAGGGCACCAGGCAGGAGCTTGCTGAGCTGTATACAAGCGCAAAACCGCACAAATGTGGGTTTTATAGCAGGGAGATGAAAGAGATAGAAATTAACCCAAAATGGCCAATAAACTACTAGTTGCTGGGCTGAGACCACTCCTCCAGGGATAGATAGGCTGCTCAAAGCTCCCCACTCTTACTGGTGAACAGAGAAACTTCCTTCTATCCAACTAAGGCATGGGCAACACAGGAACTTGTACCACAGCCCTGAATTCAGCAGAACCTGAAAACTGGACTAGACTAGCTTAGAAAGGCGGGAAACATGATTTTTTTTTTCACAAAAAAATAAAGTAACTTTACACTAAAACACTTTAAATGCACAGAAAAGGCTAGCACACTTGAGTGTGTAGCCTAAAACAGTTAAACAGATGATTTGAACACAAAAACGACTTTAACAAGTGCAAGCAGAAAAATAAGTACAATTTGTAGCACAAATAAGCTTTTTGTAAAACACAGAAACGCTCGAAAATCGTGTTTTAGGTGAAATTAGCAACCAACAGCAAGAAAATGCAGAAAAATGATACTTAATCAATGCAAAGTCTCTCTTTTGTCTCTCTGCTGCTGTAGAATTCTGCAGGACACCACGAGGAGCTTGCTGAGCTGTATACAAGCGCAAAACCACGTAAATGCGGTTCTTTTATTTTTGAGTCACTATTTCTAGGCTTTGTTATGCTGTAGCATTAATTTCTTGGTTTATTTTGATGGCCACAGTGTAGGACTGGATTTGACCCTTTTAGTATGTAATAGGGCACAGTTATTTAGAATTTTTAGGAATAACTCATTGAAGTTTGAGACAGCAGACTCTAAGGGAATAGATTTTAGTATTTTGTAGTTGTACTCTCTTAAGGATTTGATAAATGTGTTTGTTGAAGTTTTTTGAGTTACAAACTTGTTTATTAATTATGTTTATATTGGATAATGTAACTTTTCAGAGCATAAGAAGGCTATCAGGTGCCCTAATTTTGTTGGGTCTGTTACTAAGAATCCAGTCTAAGGTTGATTGCCTACCAGTACTTTTTTGGACTCTAGTAACACATGTAATTAACTGGGTAAAGCCCCACAGTCTATGTTTGGGTCTCCTAGTATTATTGTTTCATGTTGCATATGGTAGGATAGTCAATACAGGATATGTTCCATAGTGGTAATGTTCTTACCTGGTGGGATATATATGGCTGCTTGCTTGATTTCCATACTATTTCCTTCCTAAATGCTTCTCCTGTGCTGAGCAATGATATTACCTTACACGTGTTTTCTTTATGCTGTAGAACTTGATTATGCCAATAAATATGCTGACCTATACGAAGTCCATTTCTATGAGGCCCATGTATCTTTCAGTCTGAGGGATATATAATACTGACAAACACTTATTTATATATCATTTGGTAGTCATGAAGTGGTTTTATATTTTTCCCTATCTAGCTGTTCTAACAGTTTTGGTGGCCAGTAGATCATAACAAGGAATGTAAGCAAATTTAAGCTGGAATATTTTAAAAAGACTGAAACTAACACTGAAAAGGCTATGATGTCAAAGTTGTTTTCATTTGTTCATGCCATATTGCTGCCCATTTTTCTATTCAAATAGCTATATACTATACTTGTTCCAATTCTTGTATGTCTTATTCCTTTCCCACACCGATATTTTTCTGATGCTTGTTTTCTGCTATAAATAACAACAACAAACATACCACAGTAAGTAATCATTGTAGCACAGGAAGGAATCATTGTACCACAGGAAGGAATAATTGTACCACAGGAAGGAATCATTATACCAAGATGCAATTTGTGCTGTAAATGAAGTTTGTGCACAAATGTGAAGACAAGATATCATTCTTACATCATATGGAAAGGTTGTAACTGCTTTTAGTTGTTTGTTGGATGACCTCTACAGTTTTAAATTATCCACAAAAAGGGGGTGAGATGTTTTTGAGAAAATGTGTTTTCTTGAGGTTAAACTGTATCCACAAACATAATCTTTTGAGTAAACAATGTAACAGATTAAGGAAAATACAAAATAGTAATGTTGACAAAAAAATCACCTGGAATATTCCTGGTTGGAATCTTACAGCTCAGATAACTGCTGCTTTACCTGTCTCACCTGTTAAGTGGTTTGCCCTTCTGTTGTATTTTTATCTACATGCTGTCTGCATTAGGTTTTGCATGCAACTTATGTGCTGTTGGAAGACAAGTTACCAACAACAACTTTTTCTATTTTTAAGTAGGAATATAATGTTTCCAATTGTTAACCAGGCTGGTATCATTTCATAGTGTGGATGCAGACAATGACAAATCATGGTATTAAAATGTTAACCCATTTATCTAGAAGTTGTGAATAGTATCTGAACAGGGAATTTTCCATACGGGAGCCTTTCTTAATCTTAATTCTAATACATTCCAAGTTACGCCATTCCATATATTTTATATTGGAATATCTCTTGCTTTCTTTTACAAATTTTATCCACTTAGGACACCTATCAAAATCAAGAGATTCTCCATAGATATTTCTCCAAAATGGTATTAATGTCTTCTACTTGGTGGGATCTCAAGTGTTGCTATTTTCTTTGCTAGCACCTTGTAGCAAATTTTCAGACCCTGCCCAAATTAATTGTTTTACATCTTTCTTTTGTACTTCTTTATCCATCTCCAAATGTTCTGATCTGTGAAGAGACTTTGTGTTAGAGATGATGTGACATAACTCTGATCTGTTTTTGTGCTGGAGGTGATGCGACATAACTCTGATCTGTTTTTGTGTTACAGGTGATGCGACATAACTCTGATCTGTTTTTGTGTTACAGGTGATGCGACATAACTCTGATCTGTTTTTGTGTTACAGGTGATGCGACATAACTCTGATCTGTTTTTGTGTTGGAGGTGATGGACATAACTCTGATCTGTTTTTGTGTTGGAGGTGATGTGACATAACTCTGACCTGTTTTTGTGTTGGAGGTGATGTGACATAACTCTGATCTGTTTTTGTGTTACAGGTGATGTGACATAACTCTGATCTGTTTTTGTGTTGGAGGTGATGTGACATAACTCTGATCTGTTTTTGAGTTGGAGGTGATGCGACATAACTCTGATCTGTTTTTGTGTTACAGGTGATGCGACATAACTCTGATCTGTTTTTGTGTTACAGGTGATGCGACATAACTCTGATCTGTTTTTGTGTTACAGGTGATGCGACATAACTCTGATCTGTTTTTGTGTTGGAGGTGATGCAACATAACTCTGACCTGCTTTTGTGTTGGAGGTGATGCGACATAACTCTGATCTGTTTTTCTGTTACAGGTGATGTGACATAACTCTGATCTGTTTTTGTGTTGGAGGTGATGTAACATAACTCTGATCTGTTTTTGTGTTGGAGGTGATGTGACATAACTCCGATCTGTTTTTGTGTTACAGGTGATGCGACATAACTCTGATCTGTTTTTGTGCTGGAGGTGATGCGACATAACTCTGATCTGTTTTTGAGTTAGAGGTGATGCGACATAACTCTGACCTGTTTTGTGTTGGAGGTGATGAGACATAACTCTGACCTGCATAACTCTGACCTGTTTTGTGTTGGAGGTGATGCGACATAACTCTGACCTGTTTTGTGTTGGAGGTGATGAGACATAACTCTGACCTGTTTTGTGTTGGAGGTGATGCGACATAACTCTGATCTGTTTTTGTGCTGGAGGTGATGCGACATAACACTGATCTGTTTTTGCGTTGGAGGTGATGCGACATAACTCTGATCTGTTTTTGCGTTGGAGGTGATGCGACATAACGCTGATCTGTTTTTGCGTTGGAGGTGATGCAACATAACGCTGATCTGTTTTTGTGTTACAGGTGATGCGACATAACTTTGATCTGTTTTTGTGTTACAGGTGATGCGACATAACGCTGATCTGTTTTTGTGCTGGAGGTGATGCGACATAACTCTGATCTGTTTTTGTGCTGGAGGTGATGCGACATAACACTGATCTGTTTTTGCGTTGGAGGTGATGCGACATAACGCTGATCTGTTTTTGTGTTACAGGTGATGCGACATAACTTTGATCTGTTTTTGTGTTACAGGTGATGCGACATAACTCTGATCTGTTTTTGTGTTACAGGTGATGCAACATAACTCTGATCTGTTTTTGTGTTGGAGGTGATGCGGCATAACTCTAATCTGTTTTTGTGTTGGAGGTGATGCGGCATAACTCTGATCTGCTTTTGTGTTGGAGGTGATGCGACATAACTCTGATCTGTTTTTGAGTTAGAGGTGATGCGACATAACTCTGATCTGTTTTTGTGTTACAGGTGATGCGACATAACTCTGATCTGTTTTTGTGTTGGAGGTGATGGGACATAACTTTGATCTGTTTTTGTGTTGGAGGTGATGTGACATACCTCTGATCTGTTTTTTGTGTTAGAGATGATGTGACATCACTTTGATCTGTTTTTGTGTTACAGGTGATGTGACATCACTCTGATCTGTTTTTGTGTTACAGGTGATGTGACATAACTCTGATCTGTTTTTGTGTTGGAGGTGATGTGACATAACTCTGATCTGTTTTTGTGTTAGAGGTGAATCTAAGAAAGGAAGCATCATTATTATGGGAATAGTCCAACAGATTAGTACAGGAGACTAGGGAAATAAGTTATTAATGAGATGTGTTCTGCAGTTCAAGGTTTGATTCTCTTGGCCTCTGTTTTGCCTACTCTATGGTTCGAGGCATGCCATTTATCTAGACAGTCCTAAGGAGCAATTGCTCCTTAGGACTGTCTAGATAAATGGCATGCCTCGAACCATAGAGTAGGCAAAACAGAGGCCAAGAGAATCAAACCTTGAACTGCAGAACACATCTCATTAATAACTTATTTCCTTTGTCTCCTGTACTAATAATCTGTTGGACTATTCCCATAATAATGATGCTTCCTTTCTTAGATGTTTGGTTTAAATTTGTCTCTAACTGGTGTTTCCATTGTGGTTCTATTTGTTTTCCTTTAATACAACAAGTTTTCCTGATCTAATAATGTATTTGGTTAATCTCTGTTACATCACATATATCTTTTTTATGATTCCAATTACTGTATTATTTGTTTTATTCATTTTTGTTTATCAGTTTGTATTTTATTTACTTTCTCTATGTACATATTTTCTCTCTCTCTCTCTCTATGTATATATATATATATATATATTGTATAGATATATCAATAACAAAATCACAATCCTGAATGTCAGATTTTTAAAGTGGTAAGTAAACACTTGGCCAAACTGGAACCCACGCCGAGGCCAACATGCCCCGATGTCCTTCATGGATGCATCTGCAGTCATAACAACTGGGTTGTCCTGTCGTCAGGCAGCCCTTCAGTCGGCCGGATTCCAAAGTCCGGGTCCGGCTTCGGCTGATGTCGCACTTCACCCGATGTCATCTCTGTTGGTCTTCGGGTATAAAGGCATCAGCCGACGCCATTTTCCTTTTTTTTTCTTGCCGCGTGGCGCCCGAAGCAGAAGCTGTTCGCAAGTGCCGGTCGGTCGGATCCAGAGATTACTTCTACCGAATACTACTTCGAAGACTTCTAAAGCTAAGTACCCCGTTGGGGACTCTTTCTTGCCTCAGCCGATGTCAGAAAAAGTTAATAATTGTTTAACCTGTGGGAAACAAATACCTCATAAAGATTTCCACTCTTATTGTCTGCCTTGTTTAGGCCCAGCCCACGACGTAGCAGCCTGTTCGGCCTGTGCTTCTTTCAACCGACGAACGCTTAGGCGTCGGTCGGAGTTTGCAGAACAGTTTTTCGGTTCTGATTTTGCATACATTATGCCGTCGGATCCTCCGACTACCCAATCCGCCAAAAAACGCAAAGATAAAGACCGACACTCGCGGTCCGCGGTTTCGGCCGAAACCATGGTTAAGCAAACCGCGAGTGTCTCGGTTTCGGCCGAAACCGAGAAAACTGATCAAAGTACAGCTGAATCTATCTCTACAACTGAGGCCCCTGCTACCACTCTTGAATCGGCCTCAGAAATTTTATCCACTACGGTGGTTGCCACTGACTTATCAGACACCATTCCCTTGGATGTCTCTACCCCAGCACGTGGTGGTGCTAGGCCTCCAGCAGCCATGTCCATTAAGGCCTTCGCCAGAGCTAAAGCAGCCAAGACTACTAAAACAGTGCCTGTTAAACCCCCTACAACCAGGCCCTCTTCTAGTTCTCAAATGCTTACTTTGGCAGAAGATTTAATTTCATTAATTAGAGGATCTCAATCTCACCCAGACAGGGCCTCTCAGCCCCCAGAGAAGAGACCTAGGGCAGAGCCCCCTGAGCCAGTGTCCTCTGATGATTCTGCTGATGAATCAGACATAACTGACCAGCCAGAGGCTCCTTTCTCCAATTTTGAAGATTCTGATGCTGAAGAATCCATTCCAGCTGCTTCCCCACCAGAAGAATTCTCCTTTGGGGAAACCTTACATGCCATGCGAGAGCAGTTCCAATGGCAGCAACAGGATTTTTCAGACTCCAGAAAGAGACTTAGGACCTTTCTGCACCTTCCACAGCACAGGCCCTTAGCTATACCTCCTGTTCTCTCTGTGGTGGATGATGCTTTCAATGATGTCTGCTCCGCTCCAGATTCTTTACGCCCAGCCCCTGCCAAACCAGACAGATTTTACAGGGTGCCAGATACTCATCACCACCTTTACAAGGCCCCACTTGCAGACCCTGAAACTATATCCCAGGGTCCCAAGGCAGTAGCCGCGACCATAGCTAAAAACCCTATTCCTTCTGAAAGGGAAGCAAGGTCATTAGACAGATGGGGTAAAAAGGTCTACACTTCAGCTACTCTCTCAGCTAGAGCTTTAAACTGTCAGTTTCACATGATACAATACCAAGAGTTTATGCTTGATCAGTTAACTAAAAAGCTAACCACTGATGAATCTCTTGATAAGAAATATGTATTAGAAATGGTAAATAACATACAACAGGTTAGTAACCATTCCTTAAAATGTGGCTATGATGCACTGGAGGCTTCATTTAGATCAGCCATGACTGGCACAGTGATAAGAAGGCATGCATGGCTAAAGGAGCAAGCTTTACGGATCATGTTAAAGCTAAGTTGCTAGATGCTCCTATGGATAAGACAAGTTTGTTTGGTACACCTGCCCAGCAGGTTATGAAGAAAATGGAAGAAAAGGCAAAATCTGTTCAAACGGTTAAAGATTTCTTGCAGGTTCAACCCCAAGGTTGAGCAGGAACTGGCCTGCCAAACATTGGTCCTTTCCTGACTCCACAAGATCTCAAAGGGGCAGGAATAGACGTTCCAGAGGCAGAAACCAATCCAGAGGAGGTGCCTACAGAGGACGACAGTGGCAAGGTAACAACAGAGGCACAGACACAACCACTGCCACTACATCAACACAACCACAGTGACTTAACCCTAAATCCGCCTACCAGGGAACAAATAGCAGCTCCTCTAGGCGGAAAGTTAACCTTATTTTCAAAGAACTGGCACTACATAACAAAAGACAAGTGGATTTTACAAACCATAGATCAAGGTTACGGTTCCACTTCCACACTTTACCAGTCAAAAGAGGAATGCCAAATCTACCTCCAAATCAAAAACAGAGGCTCTACAACAGATAATGGAGTTAGCAAACATGAGAGCTGTGGAAAGAGTGCCAACAGCAGAGCAAGGAAAGGGGTTCTACTCCAGACTATTCCTAGTTCCAAGAAAGGAAAAAGTTGGAGACCAATTCTCGACCTGTCCACCTTAAATACATACATCATTGTCCCAAAATTCAAAATGCTGACCCTACAGCAACTTCTTCCCATGCTGGGCAAGGAGTGTTGGCTGGTAACTCTAGATCTCAAGGAGGCATACCTGCACGTCCCCATTCGACCAATCTGCAGAAGATACCTCAGATTTCTTGCAGGATCAGAGCACTATCAATTCTCAGCATTGCCCTTTGGCTTATCTACTGCGCCCAGAGTATTCACAAAATGCCTGGCATCAGTAATCGCCCATTGCAGACTACAGGGAATTCAAATTTACCCATACCTGGACGACTGCCTGCTACAAGGGGACAACAAAAGCAAGCTGACAACAGATTTACAAAGGGTCATTTACTTGCTATAAGCACTGGGATACACAGTGAATTTACAAAAGTCAAGGCTGATACCATCCCAAACAAGGACATTCTTGGGCGCGGAATTGGACACAGTAAAACAAATGGCATTCCTAACTACAGAAAAACAAAAAGAACTCCCTCTTTACTTCTTGGCACTAACAAAACTGAACAAGTTAACAGCAAGAAAAGTACTGCAGGCCTTGGGCTTTATGGCATCATGCATAATCTTGGTCCCATTTGCCAGACTACATATGGGAAAACTACAGTGGTACCTAAAGAACTTATGGTCCCAACACAGACACAGCCTAGAAACAGAAATCCCACTAATTCCATGCTTAAAACAGGAGTTCCTATGGTGGGCTCAGGCATGCCAGTCAAACCCAGGCCTACCCTTTCGCAGATGTCAAGCAAGCCAGACCATCACAACAAACGCTTCAGACCTAGGATGGGGGGCCCACATGCTGGACAAATGCGTGCAAGGATTGTGGACACAGGATCAACTTCACCTGCACATCAACCTAAAAGAAATGCTGGCAGTAAAACTGGCAATCCAAAAGTTCAGACCATTTCTCAAAGAGGGCCAGTTGATGATAAGGACAGACAACACCACAGTCATGTGGTACATCAACAAACAGGGAGGCATTCATTCATACCCCCTATGCAGAATGACTTTGGAGCTGTGGACCCTGGCACTCAGCTACAACATCCAGTTACAGGCAATATTTGTACCGGGAAAAGAAAATACTCTAGCAGACATATTAAGCAGAACCACATTGGATGCCCATGGAAGCTGCACCCGGACATCTTCAAGACCATCTCAAAGAAATGGGGAATGCCTCAGATAGATCTATTCGCATCACCTCTCAATCACCAGCTCAAAAAATTCTGCACAAGGACATTCCACCCACTAGCATGGAAAGTGGATTCGCTCTCCTTCAGCTGGAAAGGCCTAACAGCATATGCATTCCCACCTCTTCCCTTGATACACAAAGTACTACTAAAAATCAAGGAAGAACGTCCAAGGATAATCCTGATAGCTCCAAACTGGCCAAGACAACACTGGTACCCACTGCTGAGGAGCATGTCTCGGAACAATATGTGGCCAATACCCCTGATGCCTTTGATGTTAACTCAGAACAACTACAGCATCATACATCCAAACCTAAAAACGTTGCAACTGACTGCATGGAACATCACATAGCAACAGCTAATCCAGAACTTTCCCAAAGAGTTAAAGACATTATTCTTGAAGCACGCAGACCTTCAACAAGAAGGAACTATGCTGGAAAATGGAAAAGGTTTGTCATTTGGAGTACTGAAAGAGGAAAAGATGTGTCAAACATAGATATGCCTAACATTCTGGAGTATCTGGCCGAACTTCTTCATTCAGGCCTATCCTACTCCTCCATCAAGATACATGCATCAGCTATTTCAGCAGAATACAGCTTTGATCCACCTGTTTTTTCGCACCCTTTGCTCAGGCAGTTCCTCAGAGGAATCAAGAATGTAAAACCTCCAAGGAAACCACCATTACCAGCTTGGGACTTAAACTTTGTGCTAGAAAAGTTGACACTATCACCCTTTGAACCAGGAGCAACAGCAGACCTACAACACCTGTCATGGAAAACTGCTTTCCTACTGGCAATTACTTCAGCAAGGAGGGTTTCAGAACTACAGGCCTTAATGGCAGTGCAACCCTTCCTAATCTTCCACCAAGATAGAGTGTCCATGAGGACTAATCCTACATTTATGCCTAAGGTGGTATCCAGAGTGTCTCTAAACCAGGCAATCCACCTACCTACCTTCTTTCCCAACCCACAAAACAGAGGGGAAAGAATACTGCATACCTTGGATGTACATAGACAGCTACGCTACTACTTGGACAGAACAAAAAGTAGCAGAAAGACTGACCAGCTTTTTGTAGCCTATGCAACAGGAAGGGAAGGAAAAGCTATTTCAAAACAGACAATCTCCAAATGGATAGGAAATTGCATACGATTCTGTTACTCCTTCCATGGAAAACCAATTCCACAGAACATAAGACCTCATTCTACAAGGGCAACAGCCACTACCACAGCCTTCTTACGAGGAGTGGCAACCAAAGACATTATTGAGGCGGCTACTTGGACCTCCGTGCATACATTTGCCAAGCATTATAATTTGCCTCTATATTCCAGATCCCGAGCAGGGTTTGCCACTGCTGTACTGCAAGGGATCCTAAACACACCATAATCTACTTTTATCCTCCTCCCTAGTTGGCTATGGTATTCTACCCAGTTGTTATGACTGCAGATGCATCCATGAAGGACATAGTACAGTTTTGTACCTACCATAAATGTAGATGTCCGAACTGGATAGCATCTGCAGTCAGGATTACCCTCCCTCCTTCCCTCTGTGGTACTCCTAGGGTGTTTACCCTCCTAATAGCTAGCTGGTGGGGGGGGGAGTCTTTTATGGTGTATTTGTTTGTATATATGTACATACATGCTTATTTTTGTGTTTACCTCTATCTTTTTGGAAACATTGGCATCTATCCAAATTTTAGCCTTCAAGAGGGCTACTGGCATCTGGGGCAAGAAACACTGAGGAAAATGGCGTCGGCTGATGCCTTTATACCCGAAGACCAACAGAGATGACGTCGGGTGAAGTGCGACATCAGCCGAAGCCGGACCCGGACTTTGGAATCCGGCCGACTGAAGGGCTGCCTGACGACAGGACAACCCAGTTGTTATGACTGCAGATGCTATCCAGTTCGGACATCTATATTTATGGTAGGTACAAAACTGTACTTTCTCCACTGCAGTACGATCCCAGAGTTGGTATATTTAGTTGGGTGGGTTTGGGGGGCACATCCCCCCACCTAAGTGAGTTTTATTTACTTCAGCGTGAGTTTCGGTTTAAGTTGGACAAGTGTTTACTTATGTTTCAAATCCAATGTTCAGGATTCCCATGCTTCATTATTGTCATCTCTGGATTTTCCATTCGGTAATACAGCATTCGGGATTTGAAAGTAGAACTATATATATATATATATATATATATATATATATATATATTGTGTGTGTGTGTGTGTGTGTGTGTGTAGGAGTCCTTATTTTAGTCATCTGTCATTAAAGTCAACATCTGGTTTATCGACACACTTTGACAAAAAAAGATGGTGAACAACTGTGTGAGATCATTATTGTAGCACGCTGGGCATGTCCCCTTTCCCTAGTATAGTGCAATCTTAGAGTTAAAATTTATAAGTAGCAGGGGCTGTGGAGGATACAGGGGCAACTGACCCTTGAAAATAAAAAGTTGCATGCTGCAAGGTTATTTCTTGGATCACACATAACAATGTTAGCTTTTTTTTTTTTGACGTTATGTTGACATCTGGGTATTTTGTTGTTTCAAAGTAGACCCATATTTATCTGCATGTGTCTATCCTCTTAAATTCAGCAAGTCTTCCTTAACATTTCATCTTCCTGACTACGATTCTCTGCTGCGGCCTGCATTTCTTACTCCTTCTCCTTCCTCTGCATAACCATATCTTGGTTTTCAAATTATCTTCCTGACACTTTCTGAAATGTTTAGCAAAACATCTTTGATTATGGTCATCCTGCAATTCCTCAATCACATCTTTAGCACACTCTATTTTTATTTAATGTTTCCAAATTCAGTACTGGACATACTGAAGTTTTACCATGTTAAACATCCATGTAAAACCCTTGCCACATGTGGCATTTGTTCTTCCTTTTGTTTAACTTCTATAAACTGTTTTTTTAATACTGTTGCAGGAATGGACTCCAGTCCTAAGTTATGTAAATATTCAAGTTCACAAAATCAGTTTTATTTCATTTGCTGATGATTGCTAAGAGCACCTTTCTCAGCACCCTCACTGTAAATGGAATTGCTAATTTATGTAGTTCATATGGGGTTATCTGGACTGGTAACATATTTAATTTTGCTTAGAATTGCTCCTACTAAGACTGAAACTATTCCGGCATTCCTGTCTTGCATTTGTTCTCATTTCTGCTTCATGTCCTGATATTTTATAACATTATATCTTTCAGTATATGTATGACACTACAGGCTCCTTTTCTCTTCCACTACAATATCTGGTTTTCTTGTTTCTACTTTGTTAACTGTTGGCATTGGATGATCCCACATGATCCCTACTTCTTTATTTCCACGTTTCCAATATTTCACAATGACCTGTATGTTATAAAGTTTACACAGTTACCCGTCTCACAACCTTGCCATGTTGATGTGTCTTTCAGTATACAAGCTTTCTGTTATAAGCGTATTGCAACCTGCACTGATGAGCAACTGTTTCTAGCACTTTACTGCATAACCTACATTTGTCTGCATCTCGTACCTTTTCCAAACTTAGTGAACCTCTGTGTACATAGTTCACTATCCTAATTGCTATTATCCTTTCATCTTTTGATTTAAAATTCACCTCACTTAAGCCATTCATGCAGCAGCTCTTCAGCAACGTGCAGTTTTTCCAGAAGTTATCTGTACTTTCCACTATAATCGTGGGTTTGCCAGTTTTCTTTTCTTTTTTTTTTTTTAACTGGGTCTTACTGTTTACTGTGGTTTTCCTTACTGTGGACATTCTGATGGTGAATCATGCGTGTCCTTCTAGCAAAACCTTTGCCACATGTAGCACATTTGTATGGTTTCTGTACCATGTGGACATATTGATGCCTTACCATATCTCCCTTAACTGCAAATCCCTTGCCACATGCATTACATTTGTAGGGTTTCAGCCCAGTGTGGACACTCTGATGCACTGTCAAGTATCTCTTATCTGTAAAACCCTTCTCACATACATTGCATTTATAAGGTTTCTGCCCTGTGTGGATATTATTGTGTGCTGCCAGGTACCTCCTATCTGTAAAACCCTTGTCACATATGTCACATTTATAAGGTTTCTTTTCGCTGTGGACATATTCATGTTTCATCATGTCTCCCTTTGCTGCAAACCTTTTATCACACATGGCGCATTTATAGGGTTTGTGCTTAGTGTGGATATTCTGATGTGTTGTCCATGTCATTTTACATGTAAATCCCTTACCACACACTGCACATTTATGTGGTTTCTGGCCTGTATGGATACTTTGATGTCCTGCTAAACAAGTCTTACTTGAAAAACCCTTGTAACACATATTGCATTTATAGGGCTTCTGCCCGCTGTGTATGTATTGGTGTGTTTTCAAGCTACCTTTCCTTGTAAAACTCTTGTCACATGTGGCACATTTGTAGCGAGTCTGCCCATGTACTAACTGATGGTTTAACATGCTAGCTTTCTGTTTGAAACTTTTGCCACATACTGTGCATTTATATGATTTCTGTTGAGTGTGTACTAACTGATGGTTTACCAGGTAACCCTTCAATGCAAAACACATACCACATGTGGCACATTTATATGGTTTCTGCTCACTGTGAACATGTTGATGTCTTACCATGTCTCCCTTCACTGCAAAACCCCTGCCACACGTGGCACATTTGTATGGTTTCTGTCCTGTGTGCACAAACTGATGCCTTAACATGCTAAACTTGTTTGTGAAACCCTTGTCACAACTGGGGCATTTATATGGCTTGTACCCAGTATGGATTCTCTGATGTGATGTCAAACTTCTCTTGTCTTTAAAACCCTTGTCACACGTATCACATTTGTAAGGTTTCTGTCCAGTGTGCACATATTCATGTCTTACCAAGTTAACCTTCCTTGTAAAACCCTTGTCACAAGTCACACATTTATATGGCTTGCAACCAGTGTGGATACTCTGATGTGATATCCAACTTCTCTTATCTGTGAAACCCTTGCGACACATAGCACATTTATAGGGCCACTGCTCAGTGTGGACATGCCGATGCCTTATCATGTCTCCCTTCACTGCAAAACTCTTGTTGCATGTGTCACATTTGTAGGGTTTTGTGCCCGTGTGGACATACTCATGTCTTATCATGCTAAACTTCTGCGTAAAACCCTTGCCACATGTGCTGCATTTATAGGGTTTCTTTCCCAAGTGGATTACCTGATGGACTGATAAATTACTTTTTGTTGAAAACGTCTTGTCACATGTGAAACATTTATATGGTTTCTGTTCACTGTAATTACTCTGATGTACATCCAGACTGCAGTTACCCCATTCAACTGATTTTTCCTCTCCATGACTTTTCAGCAGCAGTTTTTGTTCACATTTCTTGTCGAACTTTTCATTACTTTCCGCACAGCACAGCAGCTCACCCTTTGACTCCGCACAGTTATTCTGTCTGCTTTTAGTCAGCACAGCAGCTCGCCCTTTGACTAACAGCTTATCTGACAAAGTGTCGTCACATTGAGTATTATGGTATTTCCCACATGCTGATTGTTGACTTGGAGTCACAAAGAAATTTGAGTTCCTGTTGGCTTCAAAAGAAAAAAAATAAAGTATAAGAGTATGTAAAAAATCTGTTGCAAACAAAGAAAAAACTCTCATTCCTCTCAATAAGTCTTACACTTCCTTCTAACTGCATTTAACAATGCTGAGCGGACCTTGTATATAGCACTACATGAGACTTTCCAGCATGTGGCTGACATATCTGCCGGCTTCACATTCTTTAAAACAATTAAGCTTCAACAAATGCCATTTCTGTTGCTCTAAAGCATTTAAAACAACCACTCCTTAGAAGGCAATAACATACTAAGCTCACTAAAGTCAGAGCAAAAACAAACATTACTCTAAAATAAATTTCAACCATGTGTCCTTCAAAAGGTTACAGCATCATTGTTACGTTTTGTAGATCTGTCTTTTGCAGTTGTTAAAACTGAATATTTTTTTCTCCCAAGGCACAAGTTGGAAAAAAAGATTTGTGGTCAGCTATGACTCTTCCATTTTATTACTGTGCACATCTAGTACATACCTTAGGATAGCTTCAGCTTCAGCTATGAAAGGACCAGAACACAATCACTTAGAACATACCTGACCGATTATAACGGACTGAAACATGTTTATCCAATCATTCTAATGGCACAGACTGAAAACTGCATTTTTTTTCCTTTTTGAAAATGGCAAGTTCGACATCTCCCAGACTTATATATACCAATGTCAATATAGCACAACACTGAGGAAAGAAGAAATCCCCTTACCCCCAAAAACATAGTGTACAGATGAAGTGAGCAATCACGTTTTTTAACTCTAACACAAGCCAGCAACTGAATTTCATACATATGATGTACAGAGAAACCCAAGACTACATATCAGATGAGTCAATAACTGCAATTCTGGAATTTAATCAATCCCGTTTCCTAGTTGCTACCAAAAAAACAAGAGTCCAAGTAATTCTAGGATACTGAAGGCGTCAGCAGTCACTATATACAGGCAGTTGAACATCACACTGTAAAACATAACAGCATTATGAGCAATGCTGTGGAGTCAATGCATGTTTGGCTATTCTAAAAGGTTACATTTAACACCTGACTTCGCATCAAGGGACAGCACAGTGGTGCAGTGGTAGCATTGTCACCTCACAGCAAGAGGTTCTCCGGTTCGATTCTCAACTGGAGTGCCTTCTGTGCAGAGTCTGCAAGTCCTCCCTCTGTTCATGTGGGTTTTCTCCAGGTACCCCAGTTTCCTCCCACATTACAAAGATGTATCTGGAGTGTTTCTCCCAGGCCCTCCACTGAAAATTGGCTTCGTTCCAAGTCGGACTTTTCCTGTAAACAAATATTAAATAAATAAATAAACTGTGTGATGTCTGGGAGTGTGCAAAATAACTAAATCCACAAGGTTAATTCAAATTGGGTCA
Organism: Protopterus annectens; assembly: GCF_019279795.1. NCBI lineage: Eukaryota > Metazoa > Chordata > Ceratodontiformes > Protopteridae > Protopterus > Protopterus annectens. The sequence goes on from NC_056728.1 coordinate 959,588,767, forward strand.
GGCTGAAAAGGGTCACTATACCAGTCCACTTACCCAGTGAGAAACCAGTAAATAAATAAATAATTGGGTGGGAGCTTGTTAAGGTGTTTACCTTACAAACACAAGGGACAGGGTTTGATTCTTACATGAGGTAACTGGCTAGGCTTAAAATAGCCAAGGACAGTTAGTCTAGTACTAATCTATGAACCTCTAGGCTGATAGGGTACTACGTGCCTTGCAAACAGGCACTGCAGTCCTGGTTCTGGTGTAACTTCTTCTTTCAGTTTGTTTGTGTCTTTCGGCTTTTCCCAGTTAGGGGTCACCACAGTGGAACTCCGGTCCGCTAATGATTGGCAGTTGATTTTTTTACGTACCGGCTTGACAGGCCTGACGCACAACCTTCAACGAAGGTACGCCCATTCACGCATGTCTCCACGCAGAAGACGCTCTAGCTGAGAATCGAACCGGACAGCATCTTACTGTGAGGCGACAACGCTATCGCAGCACCACCACCATGACAGTTTATTGTTTTTAGCTTTCTCTAAGCATTTATACATAGAGAAAAATACCCCTTGGAAATTTTATTTACTCCAAAAGTGGTAAAGTTAGGAGGCTGAACCTCAACAGGCTGACAGGGTACTATGGATCTTGCAAAAGGGAACTGCAATCCTTTCTCTGGCTTAACTTCTTTCAGTATGACTGCTTAGTGTTTTTAGCTTTCTCTATGCATTTATACATAGAGAAAAATACCCCTTGAAAATATGACTTACTCCAACAGCGTAAAAGCTAGGAGGCTGAAACTCTACAGTTACACAGGGTAGTATCCACCCTACAAAACGGCACTGCAACCCTGGCTCTGGAATAACTTCTTCTTTCAATATGACTGTTTACTGTTTTTAGCTTTCTCTATGCATTTCCATCCTTTTATACATAGAAATAAAACACTGGTATGCACTATTGAGGCAATCTCCAACCTCGTTGATGAGATCACCACCTTTGTACCTGTTATCTAGCAGACTCGTAGCTGTGGCTATGACAAAAATTTCAAAATAATAGGTTTCCAGATTGTACAGGTGTCAAGTTTCAAGTACTATTTAGAGTATGCAGTTGTCAAGCTCAAAGTATTGAAAAAAATCATACTGATTCAGAAAATTATCTCATAACAAAAAGTCTCTTTTAGTAAAATGCAACTTCCCGAATGTTATTCAGTCATGTAACTTTATTCAAATGCTTAGAAAACTAGTAACATTTGTTACATAGGCAGATAAGCGCTGTTCTTAAAAACAATTATTAGTAACTTAGTGTTCTATATACTTCCATGTTCTTTCATGTAGGTAAAGTTGTTTTACTATCCTTGGACTAGAAGTGGGAGAACAAGAAATCATTGGTCGAAGGGAGAGTTTAGGGGATCCTGATAGGTCCTTATCAACAGTGTATAGGGAGAGTTTATACCATTAATTTTAATGTTATTCTTGACTGGACAGTTGCATGTCTTTACTCTATGTAGTGGGCCAATCGGGTAGCAAATGGAAGCACATATCACTGGCAACTTCTGATACCAATCAAGTAGAGTTATGGGGGAAAAAACAGGCTACTAGTAGAGGGGTGATATGCTGACCAGAAATGTCCAATCATTTTCCACTAGGGGTGGAGAGTAGCCAAGGGAAAAAAGGTGACGCTTCATAGAGGATGTGGTTGTATTCCGGCCAATCAGAACAGAGTAGATGACAAAGTAGACATGACTAGTTCCCCCACAGGGTCATAGACCAATGGGAAGTGAAAAAACTCCATGGCGGGAAAAATTGGGCCAATGATTCATGGAGCCATCCAATCATTACAGTGGCGGGAACAGAAAAAACAAAAGAATTGGGAGGATATCAATCCAGTCTCTGAAGCAAGAGAGGCCCTCCAATCATTAGTAAGGCAGGAAATACGGTTGTTTGTAGAAAAATTACTGTAGGGATGTGAATATCAGAAAATGGCAAGTAGTGAACTAGAGACTACAGACATACTTATTGACAAGTACCAAAAAACCTGATCTAAACAAAAAGGTCGTTCATACAGAATAGCAGCATCAACAAACCGATGTAGACGTATCGGTCCGGGTTCACCCACCATGGGAGACATCCCGTACAGTGACAATAAGTGACTACATATCCCCCCAATAATTGAGTGCCCCTGGTGGAAATATCTGGTCCTGTGAAGGCAATTCTCATCAGCAAATTGATTTTAATGAACCTAATGGCCATAATCAGGGTAATTGAAACTATGTGCATTCTAAGAGTAAATTCAAATATCAAATACCCAAATTACAAAATCATGTAATTCATTACCAATACAATACATTACAGATGGAAATGAGCAATGAAAAATAGCAAATACTGTAGATGACAATAAGCATCATAATGCAGAAAGTCGTGACATTTGCCTCCCACTGAGTCTCAGAGAAAAAGGTGCTGTATTAGGTGTAAAAGGTTTGTGTTTGGAAGGTTGCTGGTGTTTATGTATGTTTCTGGTAAGTACCTCCACATATGATGGTTTATGTGTTGAGTCCTTGGTATGCAAAGGAGGCGTAGTATGTGAGCTGACAACCTGTTAAGTGTTACTGTTCTGTGCATGAGAGAGCAAGGATTCTAGATTCTTAGTGGAGATGCATCTCACACAAATTGTACTTGTGTAATTTGGGAGTAGAGGGTCATCTATGTACATGTTCTGTAGTACTGCTCACCCTCCAGCCTTCATTACCACACCATGTTCTGCAGCACTGCTCACTCCCAGCCTTCAGTACCAAAACATGTCCTGCAGTACTGCTCACCCCCAACCTACAGTACCACACCATATTCTGTAGCACTGCTCACTTCCAGCCTTCAGTACCACACCATGTTCTGCAGTACTGCTCACTCCCAGCCTTCAATACCACACCATGTTTTGCAGAACTGCTCACCCCAGCCTTCAGTACCACACCATGTTCAGCTGTACTGTTCATGCCAGCCTTCAGTACCACACCACGTTCTGCAGTACTGCTCACCCCCAGCCTTCAGTACCAAACAATGTTCTGCAGTACTGCTCAGCCTCAGCCTTCAGCACCACACCATGTTCTGCAGCACTGCTCACCCCCAGCCTTCAGTACCACACCATGTTCTGCAGTACTGCTCACCCCCAGCAGAACCACACCATGTCCTGTAGTACTGCTCACCCTCAGCCTTCAGTACCACACCATGTTCTGCAGTACTGTTCACCCCAGCCTTCAGTACTGTACCATGTTCTGCATTACTGCTCACCCTCGGCCATCAGTACCACACCACGTTCTGCAGTACTGCTCACCCCCATCCTTTAGTACCAAACAATGTTCTGCAGTACTGCTCAGCCCCAGCCTTCAGTACCACACCATGCTCTGCAGTACTGCTCACCCCCAGCCTTCAGTATTGTACCATGTTCTGCAGTACTGTTCACCCCAGTCTTCAGTACCACACCATGTTCTGTAGTACTGCTCAGCCCCAGCCTTCAGTACCACACCATGCTCTGCAGTACTGCTCAGCCCCAGCCTTCAGTACTGTTCCATGTTCTGCAGTACTGCTCATTCCCAGCCTTCAATACCACACCATGCTCTGTAGTACTGCTCAGTCCCAGCCTTCAATACCACACCATGTTCTGCAGTACTGCTCAGCCCCAGCCTTCAGTACCACACCATGTTCTGCAGTACTGTTCACCCCAGCCTTCAGTACCACACCATGTTCTGTAGTACTGCTCAGCCCAGCCTTCAGTACCACACCATGTTCTGCAGTACTGTTCACCCCAGCCTTCAGCACCACACCATGTTCTGCAGTACTGCTCACCCTCAGCCATCAGTACCACACCACATTCTGCATTACCAACACCCGCAGCCTTCAGAACTCCACCATATTCTGCAGAACTGTTCACACGCTACCTTTAGTACCATATCATGTTTTGCAGTGCAGCTCAATTCTTCAGCCTACTACCCTTCAAGGTACCTGAATGTATTTTAAGTAATTCTAGACATAATCTTTTGTATCACATTTATTTAAAAATAAAATAAAATGGAAATGCACAAAATGTAATCAACAGAGCAGATCTGGCCGTTGTATTTCACATATTTCAGGGAAATTCCTTATTTGTCCAAATCTAGTTGAGTACATCAAGCTTGGGTGATTCCAATGTTTTGGAGAACTGATGTGTCATTTGTGTATGTGAAATGAATGTCATGTTATAATCTTGTACCACTTCTTGGTGAACACACACACCACCCCTACCTTTCCCAACTTCTTAAAGTGCACAAGAGGGAGCCAAACGTCTGGCAGTTAGTCCAGAGGAGTACAGCCCTGAGCTGGTAATGATCTACTTCCTGTGCTCAAGGCACATAGTTTAATCGCTTCCATCTGATTGTTCTCCTGCATGGCAATTAGCAAATCACCTAGCTAGACAGTGCTACCAGGTCCCTACCTTAAAAGTGAGAGTTTTTCAAGTGGGCTTACCAGGTCAGCAGATGGGAAAAAAACTTAGTTAATTATCTGCTCAATTACTTACTGCTGCTACTGTTATCAAGAGGCTGCTTTTGCTGCTTCGTCATTCCTTGCTCAGAATCCTTCGATATATTTGTCTCACCCTTAATAATATATAACCAAAGGTGGTCCACTGGGATGTTATAGCCTGTAAATCAAAATCAGAATCCAAGCAGTTAAAATGATCCTATCTGAAGCTTGAATTACATTCACAATGCTTTATTCATGCACATCTGATATAGTTTACTGTTTTTTATTACTTAGAATCAGACATTTACAAACTGCATGACAAACAGAATAACATCTTTTAACTACTTGTCCCCTCTAATCCACAATAATAAAACAAGTAAACTATTTAATTCATTACATCCAAGTGTAACTCTAGGTGTTTCTGCAGGTATCTCCTACTGTGCCTCTAGGTGTCATATACTGCTTATTCATATTTGCATTTCCAAAACCAAGCTACATACAAGGTATCAGAATATTTTATCTTGGAGTATACATGATGACAAACACAATTGTATTGAGATTTGACTTCTGTCAGTAAGTGTTTGTTAGAACTGTAAGGTGACAACTTCATGTTTAGAGGCTCAAGCACACCCACTGGGAGTTAAAGGTACATACTCAAAAGAGCTGCACTGTAGGGAATGAGTTAAATGGCATATTTCACATCACATATGCTTCTGTCCACAAAAGAGATCAATACAACTATTTATATATGCTAAGTTATGAAAAGTTCCTCCCATACATTTCCAAATCCAGGGTCTGAAGTTAATAGATTTTTTTCCAGTTTTTATTTCTACACATCTGATAGTAAAGCATAACACAGGCACACTCCATCAGAAGCCAGAGAAAAATGTCTGGCTACCACTTTCTATATTCTCATATTCAGACATGTTTTTTTTTAATTATCTGCTTTCCAGTCTTTTAAATCCTGGAACATTCCATTCTACTGATGCATATTATGTATTTATTTATTTCCAGTTTGTTAACCGGGGAGGTCCACTGGGCTCAAAGGGCTCGTTTTCAGTGGAGGCCCGGGGAGAAAAGCTCCACATTAAAAACAATTGCACAAATTAAACAATTAAAACAAGCAAGCAAGGAATTATACATTTCTACAAATTGCATAGAATAATGCAAAAAAAAAAAAAAACACATACACATGAAATACATAAAATGATAGTTAAATGAGAAGTAGTAGAATGAGGAGGAGGAGGAGGAGAAAAGAAGAAGAACTAGAGGAAGATTCATTTTACGTTCACGGTCAAAGAGCCATTTACAGAGAGTAGGGATGGGAACCTATATACAGTATTTACATACAGGGGAGAGATTTGTTATATGATAGAAGCTGAGGGTGGGGAGCTGGATGTAGAGGTGCTTGAAGGAGATCATGTCTAGGTGACATTAGTGGAATTTAGGTAAGAAGAATACAATTACATTTCCAGTTTTGGGAGAGGTGGGAATGGAGTAGGGATTTGAAGTGTTCAGAGATTGTAGTGCTTCTTAGCAGGGGAGGGAGAAAGTTCCATTTTCTGCTATTGAATAAGATAGGAGAGACTGGCCAGGGGGTCGTTTAGGTTTGTGTACTGAAAGTAGATTTTGATGGGCTGATCTTAGGGGTCTGAGCGGTGTGTAGTAAGGCAAGATATCAGTTACAGCAGGGCATGCAGTGGGTTTAAAGATTAGTTTGTGGGCAGTAGTAAGTTGAAGATAATCAAGATGATTAGGAAATTCTAGCCACTGAAGACTGCTGAGAGAGGTGCAATAGTGGGTGGAGTGAGTGGATTTAGTAGCAAATTTGGCAATTTTGTTGTAGCAGATTTCTAGTTTAGAGGAAATGGAAGCTGAGAGGTTGGTTAGAAGTGGAGCACCATACAATAGAGATGGGAGTAAATAGGTGGAGGTGAGGGTTTGTCTTGTAGCTGTGGAGAGAAGGCGAGCATTTCTATATAGCATACCAAGCTTCTGATGTTTTTTTTAATATTTAGTTGGACATATGTATTGAATTTCAGGTGTTCATCAATGGTAACTCCAAGAAGTTTGGCAAAAGAAACAACTTCTATAGAAGAGTGGATATGGTTGGTGATCTTGAAAGATTGCTTGTCTAGAGGAAGGGCTTTTGTGGGGGAGAAAATAATGATTTTGGATTTATTGGCATTAAGGGAGAGATAGTTTTGAAGCATCCAGTTCTCTGTAGTTGAGAAGGCAAGTTGGGTTTTGGTCTGGAGGTCGTGAATGCTAAGGGCAGAACAGACTAAAGTGGAGTCGTCTGCATATTGCACTATTTGAGTGTTTGGAATTGCAGAGTGAAAATCATTGATGAATACATTAAAGAGCATTGGTCCGAGTATAGAACCCTGGAGCACTCCGGTAGGGGTAGGTAAGAAGGTTGAGGTACCAGTTTGCCATTTCACAGCTTGGGATCTGTCAGAGAGATAACTTTTGAACCATGAAAGTGAATCTAGTGAGAGATTGAGGTTAGAAAGGTGATTGAGAAGGTGTGTATGGGATACAGTGTCGAATGTCTTGGCTAGGTCATGAACGACAGTGGAGACAATTTCTCCAGAGTCACGGGCAAGGTTAACAATGTCTAAGAAGGAGAGGAGAGCAGTTATAGTACTGTGTCCAGGACGGAAGCCGTGTTGAGTATGGGTGAGGAGTTGGTTATTGAGGAGGTGGGGCATGAGTTGCAGGTGGATACATTTTTCAAAAACTTTTGAAATTGGGGAAAGAATGGCTATTGGGTGAAAGTTAGATATGCTATTATTTTTGCCTCCTTTACGAAGGGGAAAGATGTAGGCGGCTCGCCATAATTTGGGAACATAAGATTCCTGGATGGATCTATTGATGAGAATGCTGATGGGAATGGCAATATCATCTGCAGCAAGCTTGAGAAAGTGTGAGGGAATATTGTCAGGGGCATTGGAGCATGGCTTAAGTTTGGAAAGAAGCTTTTTGATATAGGAGGTTGAGACAGGTTTTAGATAAAAAGTGGGAGGAGGATTAGGAGTGCAGGATCGGGGAGAGGAGGGGGAAGTGGAATTAGGGGTATGGGAGGGGAAGGTCTTAGTAAGTTCAGCTATAGAGTTAGTAAAGAAGGAGTTAAAAAGGGTTGCTATTTCTGTGTCAGTTTTATTGTTGTCGGGACAGGGATTGGATTTAGTACCAGGGTGCAAAAGAGAGTTGATGGAGTTCCAGAATTGTTTTGGATTTTTGAAGTGGGTAGACTGTAGTTTGGTGTAGTAAGATTTTTTTATCATTTGTGATAAGCTTTTTGGTTAGATTGCAGAGTTGCTTATATTGAAGGAGGGTAGCTGGGTGTTTATTTTTGTTGTAGAGTTTCCATGTTTTGTCTATTTGTAGCATAAGTGATTTAGTGTCCTTTGATAGCCAAGGGGCAGAGTTGTGTTTTATTCGTTTTGTTCGAGGTGGGGCTTGGGAGTTTAGGATTCCTAGGAAGGTAGTATTGAAGACATCTATGGCTTCATCTAGTGGATGTGTTTTTAGGATATCCCAATTTGTTAGTTTAAGGGTTTCGGAAAATATAGATGGGTTAAAGTTAGTGAGGTTGCGAGTGTGGGCATGTTGGTGTTGGTGAGGAGTGTATTGGGCAGTTCGGTGAATGAAGGCTGGGATATGGTCACTCATTGTGTGTGGTAGTATACCAGAGTCAGAGATTTTATTAGGGTGGGAGACTAAGATCCAGTCCAGGATGGACCCTGGGGGGTTATTTCTGTTAGGTCTGGTAATGTCATTTATTAGTTGGGTAAAATTACATAGATTGACAGATAGAGTGAGATTACTGTTATTAATTTTATTCCAGTCGATGCTGACATCACCTAGAATATAAGTCTCTACTTTAATGTTAGTTGAGGCCCATAAGAGAATGTTTTCTAGGGTGGAAGTGTTGTCACCAGGGGAGATACAGACGGCCATAATACAGATACTTTTATAGTTATTCATTTTGAGGATTCCTATGACTAGTTTGTCACTGTTGAACTGAGGAATGGGATTTTGGTAAGGACAGAGGTTCAGTAGGCTGTTATAGATTAAGGCTACTCCACCTCCTTTTTTGTTTTGGCGGTCAAATCTAAGAGCTTGAAAGCCAGGGGGTACAATTTCAGAGTTAGTAATGTGGGGTTTTAGCCATGTTTCTGAGACTGCTACTATATCAGGCAGAGTATGATTTAGCCAAGCATGGAAGTTTGTTATTTTGTTTTTTACACTCTGGGCATTAATGGTAATGAGCTTGAGGTATTTGTGGTTGGTTCTATTTGAAGAGGTAGGAGGAGAGAGATCATTACTAGTTGTGGGTCCAGGGTTGGGGTGTATGTCTCCTGCTAGAGCAAGCCAAGTAGAGGGAAAATAGAGGAGAACCTTTGGTTTGTGACATGAAGTTAGAGGGAGAAACAGTTTGATTTGGTTGCAAGAGGCTTTAGAGAAATGGTTAGGAGTTTTAATCTAAAATAGTGAAGAGGGTTAGGTTGAAGTAGGGAGGGGAAAATGTAGTAAAAGTGGAGGGCCATCGTGTGGGGTTGGGAGAGAGTGGAGGAGGAGGGGGAAGGAGGGTGGTAGTATAGAAGAGGAATAGGAGGTTGCATTATAGACAGAACTTTTATACCCAACTTCAACAATCTTACCTTCAACAGCCACAAAAATTCTGGTCTACTATTAACACACTACTTTCCCCAGGCAAAGTTGCCACGCCTTATCCACTAGACTCCAAACCTGATTGTCCAATGCAAACAACAAATGCCTTTAATACTTTCTTTACTACTACTATATTAAATCTAGCAAATCAACAAAACCCTGATACCTCCAATTTGCCAAGCCCAAGCTCCATCCTTTTCACCTTGAACCTATATCCACCTCCTATATCTCCTCCTTACTTCAAAAATTAAAACCTACTACCCCCTCATCTGATAAATTACCAGCAGAATGCCTCCAAATAGGAGCCAAAGCCATTGCCTTCCCAATCTCCATATTGATCAATAGAACCATAAAAGAAGGCACCATTCCATCTATTTGGAAAATCTCACACATCATCCCACTTCACAAAGGTGGTGACTCTACTGAGTTCTCCAACTATCGCCCCATAGCTCTACTCTCTCCACTTGCTAAAATTATGGAGAAATGTATCCACAAACAATTAATAACTCACCTACTTCAGTATAATCTCCTTGCTAACTGCCAACATGGATTCCGGCCATTTCACAGTACTACCACTGCCTTGCTATCTTTTACTAACTATCAACAATAATCGTAATAACAATATTCTTTCCTTAGCATTCTTTGCAGACCTATTTAAAGCGTTTGACATGGTTAATCATCAACTTCTCCTCCACCAACTGAAGTCCCTCTCACTGGACAATCCTGCTATGAACTGGTTTACATCATACCTAGAAAACCGTAAACAAGCAGTTCTCTGGCAAAACCATCTTTCTGATCTCCTTCCCACCTCCCTAGGTGTCCCTCAGGGCTCTATTTTAGGTCCACTTCTGTTTTCCATTTTCATAAATGACCTTCATCTCTCTACTCCACTCTCCACCTGTATTCAGTACGCTGATGACTCTACTATCATCTGTTCTGCCTCATCACAAACTGAACTTCATTCTATCACACAAAAAGCCTTTACCACTATAGAAGAATGGTTCTCCAACTACTGTCTTCTCCTCAACCCCAAAAAAACAGACTTTTGCTCTTTAAACCCTCTCATTTGTCTCCCCCACTTCATTTTACACTTACATCCAACAACGGTACTGTTATCTCTCCTGACCCCACCACCAAACTCCTAGGAATTACAATTGACAATCAATTAAAGTTTGACACTCACATAAACACTACAATAAAATTGATTAACAAAAAACTTGGATCCCTTTACAGAATAAAACCCTTCTTGACACCAGTTGCCAGAACCACAATAGCTAGAACCCACTTAATTTCTACCCTATTATACGCTTCCCCAATATTCAACAATCTTTCTACAAATAATCTTAACAAACTAGCTAGAGCATATAACAACATCACCAGATTTGCTACAAATACACCTTACAGGACTCATCACTGTCTGAACCTAAAACAACTAGACTGGCTTGAATTACCTAACTTATTACATTTTAACCAACTAATAATCGCCCATAAAGCCCTATACCAACCCAATAATATCCCTATTCTCTCTTCCCTCATAAGACCTTATAACAACTTGAGAAATCTACGCTCTGCTAACAAAATGTTGATTCATACTTCCTTATCTAACAACTCAGCAGGTGACTCCATATTCTCTAATTCAGTTGGTAAAATATGGAATCAACTACCACAAGACCTTACAACCCTAACCTCTCTCCCACTATTTAAAACTAACCTAAAACGTTTCTTCTCCAACCACTGGTTATGTTCTTGTACTAACCCTGCCGAGCTGTTATTCTCTAATCTATCTGCTACCCACATAACCTCATTTTTTCTACCTTAAATCTTTATGTACCCAATCTATACTCGAATCTTCACTCTTAATTCCTATCTCAGTCACTACTTAGTACTACTTACCATGCTTAAAACCTACCAGATACTGTAGTTACATTTCTTTTTGTATACTACGTTAAAATGAAGATGAATTACTCTATATTAATGCCATCTCCTAATTGTTAGCATCAGATGTTTATATATTTTTAAGTATATTTTTGTTTTAGTATGTATTTTGTGTGTTATTTTTAGTATTTTTTTTTAGTATGTTTTTTTTTGGAGCTTTTCTCCCCAGGCCTCCACTGAAAATGGACACGTATCCAGTTGGACTAGCCCGGTCAACAAATGTAAAATAAAATAAATAAAATAAAATATTAGGAGGAGAATACATATAGATGAGGTGAGTGAAGTTTGTTGAAGTGGAAGAGCCATGGTTAGAGTAAAATAAGTTTTAGAGGAGGAAACGGTAATAGGAGAGTGTTTAGAGAAAAAGGAAGAGGAGGACAGATGGGAGTGAAGCATGGATTTGAAGTTGTTATGGTTTGGTATGTTACGTAGTGGTGTGGGGAGAGCGTTCTACACTTTGGCTATGGTGTGGGATAATAATAGTTGGCCAGGTGGGTGTACCTGTAGGAGGTTTTGGCCTTTGGATCTCAGGGTGCGGCTAGATGTGTAGAGTGTTAGAGATTTTGCAAGAGAGGGGCATTTTCTTGGTTTAAAGATGAGTTTGTGGGCTGTTGTAAGTGGTAGGTATTTTAGGTGGTTGTGGAGTTCTAGCCAGTTTAGGGTGTGAAGGGAGTGGCAGTGATGGGAAGAGTTCTTAGAATTGGTTGCAAATTTGCAGATTCTGTTGTAACAAGCTTTGACTTTGGAACGGAGGCCAAGTTGTATGTTGGTGAATAGGGGAGCACCATACAAGAGAGAGGGGAGTAGGAAGGTAGATGCGAGGGTTTGATGGGAGGAGGGAGTAAGGTAGCAGTTATGTCTGTAGAGGAGACCGATTTTCTGGTGGGTTTTTTTGATTGCAGAGAGGATGTGGGAATCGAATTTAAGGTTTTCATCAATGGTAATACCAAGTAGCTTGGTGCTATGAACGATTTCTAGAGAGGGAGTTATTGTGGCTTTTGATGGAAAATTGGTCCCTGTTGAATTGGGAGGTTTTGGTGGGAGTGAAAATCATTAGTTTTATTTTATTTGGCATTTAGGGCTAGGTGATGGGATTACATCCATGATTCTGTCTTGGAGAAGGCTATTTGGATATTGAGTAGAAGTTTGGAGGGGCAGAAGGCTGAGCAGATGATGGTGGAGTCATCAGCCTATTGGATGACTGAGGCATCAGGGATGGGGTGGTGGAGGTTGTTGATGAATAAGTTAAAGAGGAGTGGGCCCAGTACTGATCCTTGAGGAACTCCTGTGGGTGTAGGTAAGAAAGGGGAGGTTGATTCTTTCCTGTTGGCGCATGGAAAGGTAGCTGGAGAACCAGGCTAAGGTTGAGGGAGATAGGTCCAAGTGTGAGAGCTGGGGGAGGAGTAGGGATTGGGAGATTGTGTCGAATGCCTTTGAGAGGTCAAGAAATAGGGAAGATACATATTTGCCACTATCACGTCCTAGGTTGACTGTTTCAAGGAAGGAAAGGAGGGCTGTCATGGTGCTGTGCCCGGGGCGGAAGCCGTGCTGGGTGGGAGAGAGGAGCTTGTGCTGGGTTAGGTAGGGCATGAGCTGGGAGTGGATGGTTTTCTCCAGAAATTTAGAGGGAGGAGAGAGTATAGCTATGGGTCTGAAGTTGGTAGTGTCTGTGTTCTTACCAACTTTGTGGAATGGGATTATGAATGCATGACGCCAGATGGTTGGTACATAGGATCCCTGAATGGATCTATTTATGAGAATGGATATGGGATAGGCTATTGATTTGGCTGATATTTGAAGAAAATCTGCTGGAAGGTTGTCAGGGGCATTGTGGCATGGTTTTAGCTTTTGGAATACTCTTTTTATAGTGTTGGTGGAGACAGGTTTAAGGGAAAACAGGGGGAGAGGAGGAGGGTGAGAGGAGGGTTTGAGGGGCAGGGTGAGGGAGTAGCTTTGGTGGGTGGGTTGGGGAAAGTGGAGGATAATTTAGCTATGCAATCAATGAAAAATGTGTTGAATTTAGTGGCTGTTTCATGGCTTGAGAGGTTAGGATTGGGGCAAGGGTTGGTATTATTACCAGGGTTGAGTATTGAGGAGATGGACTTCCAGAATTTCTTTGGATTGTTTGAGTGCTTGGATTGCGGTTTGCAGTAGTAGTTTTTGCGATCTTTCATTATTGATTTTTTGGCTAGGTTACATAGATGTTTATATTCTTGGAGGGTGCTGGGGCTTTTTGTTTTTGGTACAGTTTCCACTTTTTGTTTCGTTGATTCATTATCTGTTTAGTTTCTTGGGATAGCCAGGGGCAGGGATTAGTTTTGATGTGTTTGGTTTGGAGAGGGGCTAGTTTATCAAGTAAGGTAAGGAAAGTATGGTTAAAATATGAGGCAGCGTTATCTAGTGGAAGGTTTTTTAGTGGAGACCAGTCAGTAATATTACGACATTCAGAGAAGATTTTGGGGTTGAAGGAAGCTAGGTTACGGGATTGCTTGAATAGGTGTTGTTTTGCTATGTGAGAGGGTAGGCGGTCTATGAAGGCTGGTAAGTGGTCGCTTAGGGGGTCTGGTATTATACCGGCTTTGGAGATATGGTTAGGGTGGGTTGTTAATATCCAATCTAAGATGGTACCAGAGGTACCATCTTTATTTGGCCTAGTTGGGAGGTGTATTAGTTGGGTGAAATTGTAGAGGTTGATTGAGTGAGTTTGGGGTATCTAAGAGGAAGGGGGCCCAGTTAATATTTATGTCACCTAGAATGTAGGTTTCATTTCTGATGTTTGAGCTAAACCAAGAGAGGATGCCTTCTAGAGTTTTGGTATTGTCTCCAGGTGGGATGTAGATGGAGCACATGCAGATGGATTTGTAGTTGTTAAGTTTTAAAAAGCCCACAGTCATTTCTGCATTGGCAAAACTTGGGATGGGGTTGGTCAGTAGAGTAAAATTGAGAGTGGAGGGGTAGATAATAGCTACACCACCTCCTTTTCTATGAGGCCTATCATTGCGTATGATATGGTAGCCTGGGGGCAGGATTTTGTCATCTCTGATGGTGGGTTTAAGCCAAAAGAGCATGGAAAAAGAAAATTTAGTGTTTTTTCTTATTCTTGCTTAGGCAAATGACTGTTAAGTCCCTTAACTTGATCTAGTAACATGTTTTAAGAGAAAACAAGTAAATGAAAAAGAATACTGAATATTATAAGGCATTTTTACTAGGAAATAAATGTATGCTTAGTAGAAATTGTGTATCTGATATTAATGTCTCCAGGAGATAATCTGATAAAGAGAAATGGCTAGGATATAATGTTCTCTGAAAGCATTCAAATGTTTACTTATCTGGGAGAGCTAGAAAGATAAGACAAAACCAGACAGCACTTTAGAAGTACAGGCTGCACCATGTTTCTTAGCATGGATAACCTTTCTTTTAGGTTAGCCCATGTCTATAACTGTGGCTGTCAGTGTGGGACACATGTTCCCATCAGCAGGGTAAAACTTTAATATTTGAAGATGTGCATAGTTTCATGTGTTATTATTAAGTTAATGGGTTTTAGGGTGGTAGTAAGGATGTGTGTGTTTTTTGAGGGATTTCAATAAAACAAAAAGTTTTGTAAGATGTTATATAGGCTCAAATAGATATGACAAGAAACAACTGTATAAAAAATCAACCTGCCAAATAGTGTATACATGTAACACAAAAGCTGGAACTAGGCATTTAACAAAAAAGCTATTATACATAAAAGGTGGGAATTTTTGACTGGAAACAGACTGCCTGCCTTGCTTGGATTACTCTTGAATACTTATTAATTCTGTACAATTATATATTTTTTATTATTTTTTTTTACTTAAGATGAGTTTAAGTTTGCTGCTTCTACTACTATTGTCTGATCTGATTAATATACAGTGATTAACTAGAGATATATGGACTGAAAATCTTCAACACAGATAAGTTTCTTACACTTTTTTTTAATAATAACTTTTTTAATACAATAATGCTTTCTGTAATGTCTTTAAATGTCAATGGCTTCACAGATAAATACAAAAAGGAAAGAATCATGAACTATACTAAAATTGTAGAGTGAAAATAGCATTCTACAGGAGACATACTTGGGAAGAACTGAACATGTGAATTTAATAAACAAAGGTTTTCAGGATGGTTAGTCAGCAGAATACCTGGAACAAAGGAAAATAGAAGTACTTATATTAATTGCAAGATGGGCTCCAATAGTGATAGAAGAGGGTGAAAAAGATAATAATGGCAGATTTGTAGTGTTAAGGAGCTACTGGCAATGGATGAGGACTACACGGGCATATATTTATATTCCACGTAAAACTGCTATAATGGAGCTTAAGAAAATTCTGGGAGGAATAATCAGCTTTCAGTAAGGAATATTACTTACAGGTGGGGACTGGAATTTGATTAGCAACAGTTAAGATGTGTCTAGGAGCCCATTAGGGAAAATGCAACAATGAAAGGTAGATTTATGAAGAAATTTATGAAAATATTTGGCATGGAAGATGTGAATTCAGTACGAGGAGTTTGAAATAAATTTACATATTATTCTCCAAGATATAAAAAACTGGGCTAGGCTAGATAGAATTTATATCTCACAGGAACATGTGCATTTAATTGAAGGTCTTGATACCCACTCAAAAACCCCAATACTATTTCACCCAATAACTATTTCAAATCATGCACTGATAATAACAAAAATAAAACACAGGGTAATGAAATAAAAATGAGACACTAGCGTTTTCCCACCTATCTGTTGAAAAGAGAGGAGTTTAAGGAATGGGTATTCAGGAGCTAGACATGCTAGAAATTTCTTCTGTAAATATAGTTAGGGAATGAGATAAAATTAAAGTGGAGTTTAAAAACCGGATAGAATTAGAAAAACAAGAGATATGATTAAGAAGAATTTAGAGGGACTGACAAACGTTAAAGTACTGCAAAATAGGGCGAGTCTCACAGAAAAAGAACAGGCGAAATAGAGAATGCTAAACAGAAAATAAGGGATTATCTTGATAATATGCATGAGATTAGAAAGACTGCTGTTAAGCAACTGTTTTTTGATAATAATTCTAGAGCACAAAAACATTTAGCACAACAACTCAAGCAAAAGAAAGTAGAAAGGGTTGTTGCCAAGCTTAGGGAGCCTATAACAAGGAAGATAACAAGAGATCCTGTAGAAGTATTAAAAATATTTTGGAAATTCTATGAAAATCTATATAAAGCAGAGAAATATGGAAATCACAAAAAGATACAAATGGAAATGTCTATAGAAAAATAAATATGCCAAGGTTAGAGATAGACGAGGCTCAATTATTTACAGTTAGGTTAGCTTTCTACAGGAATGTCCTCAGGAATATATGGTACTCCTGTGGAAGTTTGGAAGCTAGGAGGGAAAAAGCTCATAAGACCTGGAAGGCTTTGTTTAACAGTATTTGAAGAGGAGGAGAAGTACCAACATCCTGGAAGAAAGCAGTGGTAGCTGTAATACCTAAAGAGGGTAAAGATCCATCAGATCCAGCTTCATACAGGCCCATTTCAATAATAAAACATGATTATAGGTTCATAGGTGTTTACTAGGCTAACGACCACAAGGGCCTTTTTAAGCCTAGCCATGCATCCTGTATCTCTGACAAATTCTGACACCCTTGTTAAGTGTAAGCATGGGCCCTGGAGATGAACCATTTACAAGTTACCTGTTTGCATTAGAGACATAGCTGACAAACCAGGGATGAATTTCTGGTTTCTCATCCAGTTGTCCAAGTTGCACTTGAATTGGTTTAGGGAGGAGCTCTGCTTCACATGGATGGAGAGCCTGTTCCATAGATGGGGTATATCACAGTCTTTAGAATGGGTAATTCTGGTACTGTTTGTTTTGTGGATATGCAGGAGGTCCATCAGAGTGGGGTCTGACAATGCCCTGTATGCCAGGCATAGATATCCCCTCAAAAGCCTGTAGGAGACAGAATACAGGGATAGGGACTTGAGGTGGTCAGCATAGGACCTATTACGGGTTCCTATTATGTTGTCGAAGTTCTGAAACTTCGAACACCATAAGGTCGAACCCTTATGTTTGAAGTTTTAGAACTTTGATAGTAAAAAAACAACAAAAAAAAAACAATGAATAGAGTACTGTAAGAAGGAGGGCAACCCCCCCTGCACCCCCCACTCTTTCAATATACCAACTCCGAGATCGCACTACAGTGTGGTAAAGGGAAATCTTTCCTTTCTGCACTGTATTGTGATCTCAGAGTTGGTATATTTAAAGAACGGGTGTTATGGGGGGTGCAGGGGGGCTTTCCCCCCTGCTTGAAACAGTTAGGTAGCTTTTAATATTTTTATTTATTTAACTTTTTACTTTTGAATACTTGAAACTTCGAACATCTGAGACTGATGTTCTCAGATTCGAAGTTTCAAGTATTCGACAATGTAATAGGAACCCCCTATTACTTATGCCATGTGGACAGTGAGGAGCCACTGTGGACATTCCAGCTATTGGATATGCCTGGTTAGGTATGTACCAAAGGGAGCAATGTACTCAATGATAGGTCTGATGAATGCCGAATACAATGGAACAATGACTTTCTTGGACTTAGATGCCATACCTTTGTTTAAAAGTTGAGCAACATAGAATGATTTCCTCACCATTGTAGACACGTGATGATCAAAGGCTAGATTACTATCTATGTGTGTCCCTAAGTCCCTGACTACTGAGTCAAGTCTAAGGGGTGTGTTGTCAATATAATAGTTACCAGGGCTGGATGACTTCCCAAAAGATACTATTATGCATTTCTTGGCATTTAGTTTTAGTCCATGGCTCTGACACCTGTTGTCTGTCTGTCAGCCCCTCCTGGAGAACATTTGTGTCAGTATGAGATTCAATGACAACTCCTAATTTGCAGTCATCTGCAAATTTAGTCAGCCAGAGACCACTGACATTGGCCTTGACTTCTGAGAAGTAAATGCCAAAAAGCAGCAGTCCAAGGACTGATCCCTGAGGGACTCCACTTGTGACTGCCCTCTTTGTAGAGGTGGACTCCCCAGTTCTAACTTCCTGGGTACTGTCTGTGAGCCAGTTGGCTATCCACCGGATGACATACAGGTTTGTACCTAACCTTTTGAGTTTGTCAACAATGCCCAAGTGGGGTATTGTGTCAAATGCCTTGGTCAGGTCAAGGTAAGCAGTGTGAATGATTGTGCCCTCATCCATTGCTTTGGTGACCTTTTCAAAGAAGTTCACCAGGTTGAGTAGGCATGATCTGCCCTTGATGAAACCAAACAGGGTTGGGTCCAGTGTCTGGAGATTTACTACATCTCTATTGATCATCTCCATGATAATTATTTCCATGGCTTTACATATAAGACTAGTGAGACTTATGGATCTGTAGTTTCCAGGGTCTGTAGATGGCTCACCTTTGTGCAGAGAGATAACTGTTGTCTTTCTCCATTCATGAGGCATAAAGCCAGTTTGGAGGCTAAAGTTAAATAGTAATTCCTGAGGACCTGATAGGTCATGTTTCATGCTATTCAGAAGGCATCCTGGGATATTGTCCAGGCCCATTGATGCAGTGTTACATCTATAATGGCTGCAAGAATGGCAGAAGTGATGGCAAAATTAATAGACAAGGATAAATGGAGTTTCTGGAGGGGAGGCAAACATTTGACAACATTAACAAAACATTAATGATCCAGAAGGAAGTAGAATTTCAGAAAATGCCACTGCTGTTGGTGGGTCTTGATGCAGATAAAGCATTTGACATAATAAGCTGAGATTTATGAGCAGGACATTGGAAGCATTTGCACTCCCTCATAAAATTATAAGGTTTATTAGGAGGATATACGAGGGATCTGAGGCAAACATTATATGGGTTCCTCTCTGATAATTTCTGTTTGAGCAGAGGAGCCAGGCAGGGATGTCTTCCTTCCCCTTTGTTATTTGCATTACATTTAGAACCATTGGCAAAGAAAACAAAGGACTCAAAACTTCAAGGATATAATTGGTATGGTATTCAAGAAAAAATGACTGTATTTGCAGATGATATTATTTTGTACATGTTAAAACCAGAAAAGGACATTACAGTCTTATGGAACATTTTGATACAGTTTCGTATCTTCTCAGGATACCAAATTAATGCAGCTAAAACAAAGGCAATAGCTGTAAATTATGTACCCACACACAAATTGGTTCAGCAATATCCACATTTATGGGGGCATACTTATTCCAGTGTGGCAGCTAAAGGTATGTGGGAAGAGAATTACCAAAAGATAATACAAAAACGGAGAAAATGGAAGCTGTGTTCTATGGAAATGGATAATAAGATACACACTGTTAAAATGCCTTTAGTCCTATAAACAGGTCAGGCATATTTTTATCAACTAGAGGAGAAGTTTAGATAGTCAAAGAGCTGAAGGATTGTATTTGGGAGGTGAAGACGGATAATCTAATTCTTCCAATAGAACAAGGAAGAGTAGAATTACCCAATTTATTTCAGAGCTACACACTTAAGGCGTCTATGCATAACACAAGCAGAAACCGATAATTTAAAGTGGAAAGGGATGGTGCTGATATGGGGGGAAGCTCAAGAAACAAGGAGAGATTGGGATTTTGGATGCAGACCTTCAAGGAGAATAACAATAATTATACAGAATATTATATCCATAAAGTACGGGAAAGTATTCTAAGAACTGAACCAGCATGGGAATGGAGAAATGAGATTCTGCCAACAGGGATGATTGCAATTAGGGATACAGACAATAGGCAAGAGAGGGCTGGGATTTATTAGAGAAAACTGGCAAAGGAACCAGGGTATTGGGAGCAAATAACTGGAGGGTGAAAGGTAACAGAATGGGAGCATGCCAAGAATATATTTGGACTGCAGATTCAGAGGAGGTTAGAAAGAACTGAAAAGAGAGGTTGGATAAGCAATTCACAAAGAAACAATAGGGGGATATATGTTTGTCTCCCATATAAGCAACAAAATCTAGAAGATTTAAGATTTTTGCTTGGAAATGTTTACATAGATATTTGTATACCCAAGTAGACCAGAGATTTTTTCTTCAGGTAGACAGCAAATGTTAGAGGTATGATGGGGAAGAAAGAGGTAATTAGGAACATATTTTCTGGAAGTGTAATGAGTTGGCAGACTTTAAAGATTCCCTGCAGACTACTTTATCAGAGATACTAAGTGAGCAAATTTGTGTAACTAAGGAAATGATTTTTCCTGAGCTATGATACCAAATCAGAATTACCTACACATAGTAAGCCCTTGCTGAGTCTAATTATGGTGGCTGTCAAAAAAAAAAAAAACAAAGTTATGATAAAAGGGATTTATGGACTGCTAGATGGGATTATAATATTGTGTTAAAAACAGAAAGAGGAAAACATTACACATACACTAAGCATGATAAATGTGGAGGTGACGTACCTCTCAACCTGGAAACATCAAAAATCTGGACAAAATAGGTACAAATCTGTACGCTGATTAACATCTAATTTGCATGCATAATTATGTAACCTCACCCACTCCAAGGGAATTGTGGGATACCAACTTTCAAACGCAAACTGAAGAACAGACAACCAAAATATGGCACCAGAGTCCCCCTGCAGCCATTCCAATGTCCCATTACCTGGCTATTTCGCCTCACTTACCATAAACACTAATATGTGCATACTGCTTTACTTCTACAATGATTATTTGGATTTTATTTTTACATTTTACAGCACAACAAATGCATAAACACTAACAGACATCTGCTAAGCAAAGCAATACGGTCTCACAATGAAAACAGACTTGGCAGTAAAACGTCTCTGCCCTTGAAACTCACATACATTAAAACAACATTGACCACATCCAAAGAAAATGCATCTGGCCAGTGGTGGATAAAGATTACCTTTGGGCTGTTTTCAAATCATTGGCCCCTTGCACGCAAAACAAGAAACATACATGTGTTCTTTTCTTTGATACACCTTCTTTACTTTATTAAGTTATATTCCTTGTATAATACAGCACACTTGTTAGACAGAGCCACATTTTAAATTTATTGTTTGAACATTTTTCCAGTAAACTGTACTGTAGGCAATGAAACAAAACGCATGAATCAATAATCACAAAACTTCCCAACTCAGATCATTTCCATCATAAAAGTCTTCTTCCACACCCACACTATAAATAGAATGACAGCACTGTAAGCCATAAGCATCTTGCACAGCTTCTGGCACTTATTTTCAATTTCAGGGGTTTTTTTTTGGGGGGGGGGGCAAAAGAACAAAAAACAGGGACACATTTTAAACATTGCTTGTATAATTTTGGAAAGTTGCTAGAATAAAATGTTGTCTTACCACCATGCATTTCACTGGCAAGTCTTGAACCCAGGACACTATGCACTACAGTCAGAGCAACATACCACTATGCCAAATCAGCAGTTTCCTGAAAAATAGGAAGACTGAAATTTAATGGCTATCATTTAGTCAATTTAGTTCTCACTTCTCACCACAGCTCTCAACCTCTTAGCACAAATAACCTGGACAAAGCCAATAGTGGGGGGAATACAGATAAGGTTCTCACTTCTCACTCACCATAGCACTCAACCTCTTGGCACAAAACCTGGAAAAACAAAGCCAATAATGGGGGAATACAAATAAAGTTCTCATGCCTCACCATAGCTCTCAACTCTTAGCACAATAAACCTGGACAAAGCGCACAAGTGGTGGTGGCTAAGGAGGGATAAAATAAATAAAACAAAAAAAATGCTCAGATCTCATCCATGGAAAGTAGAAATATGGTAGACAGCTTTGTGCACCAATAAATCTTTTTTTGTTCCTTTTGCAAAGCATTGTTTTCATCTTGGTGAAATAATTTCTACCATTAATTGTTGAGTCATCACATATAAAGCAAGAAAATGAAGACTACATGTTGTAATAAATAAACAAGAAAGGTCACTGTAAGTCTGACAAGAGGCCGCTTCAACGATTATGGGGGTTAATATCCTTAAAGATGTAACTTGACTGGAGAGACACTGTTATGTGCCAGTCTAATATCTAGTAAAACTTAATAAGGTCTTTGCATTAGGAGTGCTTCACTGTTCTGAGCACATTTGGGAGGACACAAATTTGGCAGAGAAAGTTGAAGAAGTGCAAGACAAGGACTCCATAATGTGCAATACATCTTTATAATTGCCTCACACACCTGTGAATTATGCACAAAATTATTTTCCTTAAGGAGAAAAGAAAGCACAGTAACGTGTTTATCATTGACGTCCCTAATTTCCAGAGACTGTGATTTGGTGTGAAAAAAATCTCACCCAGGAATAATTAAATGCTTTAATTGAAAAAGTCCCCTACCAGGAACAGTGCTGAACACCGCACTTGGTAGAAATTCACAGCAGATGAATGCCAATGCAGCTAAAATAGAAGGCAGTTCAGACTAATAAACAGCATTTACTAAATGTTCAATGTGTATTATTATCTTGGAGCTTTTCTTCGCGGGCCTCCACTGGAAATGGACATATATCCAGTCAGACTTTCCCGGTCAACAAATGTAAAATAAATAAATAAAGCTGCAGGGTGTGTGGTACAGAACCAGACAACAGCTATTTAGTAGAAACATGTTTTCATTATCCATCCAGTTTCCTAAGATATCAATGCAATCCTGAATCATTAAAATTAATGAAGACAGGCTTGAGAGATGAGTGCCAAGTGACAGTGGATATTTAAGCAGCCCTTCTCTGAGGCTGCATTCTCTGTATGACCAGGGTGAATCAGCACCTGAGTATAATAGCAAGCAGAAATTAAATTCCTGAGTTTTCTAGCATTCAAACCCAAAATGTACCTTTCACTCTGCTTTGCTTTAATTTACATGTTCCACACACACACACACACACACACACACACACACACACACACACACACACACACACACACACACACACACACACACACACACACACGCACTTACTTGCTGAGTCTTCTGTGTTGTTCCCCATTCCAAACATAAAGTGCTGCCAGCCTGCCAATAATCCATTTAAAAGAGTGCCGATGCTGCTGATAATCCATTAATGCCATTCCTGCTTGCATTTTCTGAAAATGATGATGTGAGCTCCTTGAGCTCAGTTCCGACTAGCTGGTAGCCCTGACGGAGCTGACATCATCGCGCACGTGATGACGTCAGCTCAAACAGCACAGTGAAATTCAAAAAAATCACAAAAACAAAAGAAAAAAATCAGAAATGAAGGGATGCCACTCGGGCATTGTGGCATCCCTTCATTTGAACCATAAAACTTGGTAAAAAATGAGTAATTCAGTATGGCTGGGAGGTATGGGAGGGGAATAGGGGTGTTGTAAAATACTGGGGACAAACCAAAACATTTTTGTGGAAAAAAAGATACAGTTGTTCAGTGTGTGTGTGTTTCTTTCGGCTTTTCCCAGTTAGGGGTCGCCACAGCGGAACTCCGGTCCGCTAATGATTGGTAGTTGATTTTTATGTGCTGAGTTACCAGCCCTGACGCACAACCTTCAACAAAGGTATACCCATTCATGCATGTCTCCACGCAGAAGATGCTCTAGCTGAGAATCAAACCGCACAGCGTCTTACTGTGAGGCGACGCTACTACAGCGCCACCACCGTAATCATTAAAAATGAAAATAAATGATAAAGACATAGATTGGGAGGTAGTAAAAAATTCTATTGGTAAAAGACAAAAAAAAAGAAAATTTAAAGGATAAGTACAAAAGAAAAAAGAAAGGAAATGCATGAAAAAGAATATATACAGCTAATGATTGGAGGATATAATATTTAAGGTGTTTGACTCACAACAGACACAAGGTAAAGTGCTTGATTCTCAACTTTGAGAGGGAAATTGGCTAGGCTTATAATGGCCTAGTAATTAGCTATGAACTTATGAAACCATGAATCTAGGAAAAAGGAAAATGTTAGAGTTCTTTCTGTAAATGTGAATAGTATTAAGAATATAATAAGAAGATTAAGAATTTCAGAGTGGTGTAATACATGTGATAAGATGGAACTATATCAGAAGACAAGATTTTGAACAAATGAAGAAAGATCACAAACAGAGAAACTGTGGGGAGGACAGTTAATCTGGAATTTGGAACATCTGAGATGTTCTGGAATAGCCATAAAGTCATTACAGGTAACTTTAGCAAAAATGTGAAGATTAGCCATTATAGATTTAAAATGGAAAGCACAATTTAAAAAAATATATGATTATACTAATTGTAAGGAAAGGGAAATCTTAATTCATCAGATTTTTAGACTTTGTAGTGTTAAATATGAATATTACAATAACAGAATACTTCAATTGTGATTTAAGAGTCAAGCATAAAAAGAAAGAAAATGAAATAAGAAAAATGTTAGAAGTCAAAGATGTGGTAAATTAAAACTGTGAGACAGAAATTCATGGACTTACAAAAGGGATATGCATACTATTAGAAGGTTTAATTACAGGAGAAGGGGAGGTAGTTGAAATAGGATTTTCTGATCATCTTGCAATATGGCTAGAAATAAAGGAAACCAAAGAATATATATATAAAAAACGGCAAAGGAATAAAAAGGATAAATGAGAAAGCATGGAATGAAGACGGAAAGAGAGAAGTAATACAGTTATGGAAAGATCATATTACTGTGAAAACATTTTATAAATATTGGTCAGAAAGGTGGATGACATTCAAGGAAAAATATATATTTTTTCTAGTGGCAATATGATGTAAGAAAAGTAAGGAAAGGAAAAGAGAAATATAAATGAACATATACCGATGCATTGGAAGATTTAGAACATAATGAAGGAAAGTACTTTGACAAAGAAAAAGAATTATATGAAAGAAATCAAGAAAATATAAGAATTGTTATATAAGCAAATATACTTTTCACAAGGTAAAAGGAGAAATAGAACAAACTCAGGAAAGGACTATGAATAGTGTAGTACAATATATACAATAAATGTTTAAAGAAAAAAGTAGTACAAAACACGGAAAGTAAAAAAGTTAACAGAAAAAGAGAATAAACAGTAGGAAAAGGAGAATTCTTTAAATGAGCTAGATAAAGTATTAGGACAAGTAACTATAGATTTGGCTGCAGGATGAGATGAAATAGGGTGGGTATTAAATGTATAAAAATTTAAGGGACGGGCAAAAAAAAAAAAAATATATATATATATATATATATATATATATATATATATATATATATATTAACGATTTTGAATGAATGGTTAAATGAAGGTTTTATATATAAATAATTATGCAGTGGAATACTTACATTCATATGGAATAAGGAAGGTAGAAAGCAATTAAAAAATGCAGACCGATAGTATTGAATAATAATGATACGATCGTTATGAAAATAACACAAAAAAGATTTGAAACTAAAATAGAAAATATAATAGAAGATAGTATACATAGTATAAAGAGGAAGGGTTGTCAAGAATTATTAATGATAGTTAGAAAAACTGTGGATGACACTATGAATAGAAAAGAAGAAGCAAAAATCATGATATGAAACCTTAATAAGGCATTTGATACAACTGGACATGAAATATTATGGATAATACCAAGTAAAAAAGCTGGGAAAGTCTGTATGTCAGCGTACAGTAATAAAGTAAAAATACTTGTAAATATCTGGTTAAGCTAAACGGTACATATAAAGAGTGCTGTAAGACAGGGACATCCAATGAGTTATATACTCTTTGCATTAGTTATGAATGTGATAGTATGGGAAATAAATTACAAAATGAAAGAGGTGGTGTATATAATACCTGAAGGGTTAAGAATTTTGGTTGTGTTAACATGTGCAGATAACATAATAACTGCAAAAAACAAAATTTGGATAAAAGAAGTAATAATTTGCACAGATGAGTTGTCTAAAAGTGAGAGGGGTGGCTTAAAATAAAGAGAAAAGTAAAGATCTAGGTAATGTAGTAAAGACACGGGGTATGTATTTTACAATGAATGAAATTTCTCAGTTAGGTATAAAATTTGGGAATAAAGATGCAAGTAAAATTCAGTGGGGAGAAAACCCAGAAGAAATAATAGTTAATAGGTTAATAGATTAGTACTAGGCTAACTGCCCTTGCGAGCCATTTTAAGCCTAGCCAATTATCCCCTGTGAGATTCAAACCCTGTACCTTGTGTTTGTAAGGCAAACACCTTAATCATTAGGCCACCCTCCCAAAGCAGACCTATGTACTTTGGTACCGATGGGAAAAAGGCATACTTAGCAATTGTAATTATGTTGCCAACAGTACTTGAAAAGGACTTATTGCAGATATATTTTCATTTATATGGGGTTCTAGATTAAACCCAGTAAAAAGAGGAGTTCTGTATGTAAATAAAGAGGAAGGAGGTTTATGATTAATTAAAGCAAAGGTATATTACATTTGTACAAAGTGTTAAAGTGGATAAATGGAAAAAGATGAGCACTTATGAGTACAATTGTATAAATATAAGTACAATAACTTTTGGGGAATGGTAAAAAACAGGAAAAGAGGAAATGAATATAAATAAAGAAATAAAACATAAAGAAAAAATGCTTTGTGGAAAATAACAACTGATGCTAGAGAAAAAGAAAAGTATGGTATATGAATGTAATGATAAAACATTACCATGTAAAACCATAGGAAAATCTAACAGATAAAAAAACAAAGCTATAAAAATAAGAAGCAAATGGTGCAATCAGAAAGTAGAATGTCAAGATTTTTTGTGGAGAATGATAATAGATAAATTACCAGTAAAAGGAAATATGCATTATAAATTACATTGTCAAGAAGAAGAAACTACAGAATGTGTGTTTTTGAAGAGTAAACAAGTTACCGGGAAAATTAAGTAAAGGAGATTTTTTGAAGATATAAAATAAGTAGATAAAATAAACATAGATATGATTAAATATGGATATTAGAAGACGAATTTTAAAAGAATAGATACGTTATTTAATGTCATAGGGGTTGTATGGAATAAAAGAATCAATGAAACTTTGTTTAAGTAAAATCAGATGATGCTAAGGGAAAAAGGAGTGGGGTCTAATAGGAAGGAATATTTAGAAGGATTGTAAAGGAATATGTATAAATATACTTATATATCTATTTATTTATACACTTGTAAATATTTGTAAGGTTGTAAATAAGAGTTATAGTTGTATATAAGTAAATTATACCTACTTTGTTTGATAGACGCCATGGGATCTTTTGCATTCAGCTGAGCTACGATCAACTCAAGCAGTTGGAGCTTAATGTTTCATCCAAAGGATAACACAATCAGGACTGCAGTACCCCCTTAGGCTACACTGTAATGTCAGGAATCAATCTACCTGATGTGGACATAGAACTTACAAGCCTTCTGCACCAAAGGTTGCACCACTGACACTTACAAGTGCAACGGACGATGACCTGTTTGGATCTAGATGCCATACCACTACTTATAATTTCACACCAAATCTCTGTCTACAGGATCCACTTTAACTGATGTATTATCAATGGGCTATTTTGCATAGGGTACTGAAGGATACTATAATGCACTTCTTGGAAGTGAGTTTTAGACAATGATCCTGGCACCAGTTATTCATCTGTGTCATATCTTCTTGAAGGATATTAGTATCTTGGGAGAAATCAATGACTGCTCTCAACTTGCAATTTACTGCAAACGTGGTACACCAGAGGTCCTTCATGTTAGCCTTGACATCAGAGAAGCAGATGTCAGAGTAGTGGGCCTAGCACTGAGCTATGGGGGACCCCAATAGTGAACAGCCTTTTACTGGAGGTACACTTACCTATCCCAATTTCTTGGGTCCTCTTAGTGAGCCAGCTGGCTATCGATTGGGTTATGCATGGGTTTATATATAATTTATTGAACTTGTTAACTATGCCAGAGTGGGGTATGGTATCAAAAGCATTGGCCAGGTCGAGGTAGGCGGTATGTACTAATTTGCCCTCATCCATTGCACTGGTGACCCTCTTAAAGAAGTCCACCAAGTTAAGCACGCAAGACCTGCCCTTGACAAAACTGAACTGACTAGAATCCAGTGTTTGAAAGTTACCTATGTTGTCATTTATGATATCCATGATTATCCTTTTCATAGCTTTACATAACAGGCTAGTCAAGTTAATAGGTCAGTCATTTCTTGTGTCTATGGATGGGTTGGATTTGTGCTCCAGTTTGACCATTGCACACCTCCATTTATCAGGTACAAAGCCCATTTGGAGGCTGTGGCTGAATATTTTAATGGGACTGACAGTTCATGTTTTGTGTTATTGAAGAGACATTCTAGAATATTATCAGGAACCACTGGTGCAGTGCCTTGGCTTGGAGAGCGCCTTGAGGACCTGCTCTCTAGTGATGGATGTTAAAATTTTCTGAAGAATATCTGAGAGGATGAGGTGGGTAAAGTTTGAGCCCAATTTGTCGGCCAGGAGATTTGCAGCATCTTCTGGATAAATAAAAGTGGCACCGTTTACAATTCATTTGGTACATTCCTGTTTGTTGCCACTGAGATTTTGGGCACAGCTCAGAAAGCCATGTGATTATCCTTGACCTAGCTGTCTATTCTTATATCAAATTTGGCTTTTGTGGACTTTATTAACCCCCCCAGAGATGTCTGTTTAGACAGATGATGGAGCGTTTACCTTGCTAGATATTTCCCCTCCTAATTTTTGCCATGAGTTTCTTCCTTTTGTTGTGCAGTGTACTTACACTGGAATTCCACCTAGGCAGGTTGTTTTTTATGCTGGCCCTGCACTTATTTCTGTTAGGTGCAGCAGTCTCTATACAGCTGTTTATATGGTTATAGCAAGCTTCCGTGAACATTGGTATAAACATGCGTATACTAATATACCCTACCAGTTATGGTCTCATCTAAATTGTAATGCACTTATATACGCTTTGTCTGTATATACAACTATGACTATATTGTACAATTATGATCTTAATCTACTTGTGGAGCTTTTTTTCCAAGGGTGGTATCTGCTGAAAAAAGGCTCATGCTCAGCCGGATATTCCCGGTCAACAAATGTCAAAATAAATAAATAATAAATGCAGTTCTGCAAAGTCAGCAGTGCTGTCAGGGTGGACATATAGTAAGGGTGCTGCTTAGTAGCAGGAAGTTAGCCTTAGAGCAATTTTTTAAATTTCTAGGATCTGCAGGTTGCCCTTGTTTTACATTTACTTCAACAGAGACATTGTTATTGTCAGAACTGACTAGCAATGACACTACATGGGGGTGGGCAACATTCTGCCATGTTTGTGAGGACCCGACCTAGAATGTTTGAGCCCCTGTTGGGTGTATGTACTAGCCGGTACATGTTGTTGACATTTACAAAGTCCAGGAATCTCTATGCCTCTATGTTAGGGGTAGTCTATGATTCTCAGTTCATATTGGTGTAGTTGTAATTGCCAATGAGTATGGTGCTAGGCTGGATGAGGAGTGTGTTGAGTAAGTAATGCAGTCTTGGAACATCAAGGGGGACCAATAGCTTGTAATGATATGATACAGGACCTTATTTATGGTGATCTGGATGTGGAGATGCTCAAGCTCATCATGCTGATAGACTAGTCTTGGGGAGTGTTTGTTTTCAATGTATACAAAGACAGCTCCATCTTTCAGCCAGCCCTGTGCAGTAGCTGGTCTAATCATGTGGAAGGCATTGATGGCTGAGGTGTTCTTTACAGCTTTAACCATCGTTTCATTGACTACACAGATGTGTACATTCTCCAGGGAGTGGAATTTTCTGTTCAGACTTCTAGCACTGAGAAGTAACGATTTTCCTTTTCTGGTATAACTATGTTGGAATGTACATCTAGTTAGCAATACCTAAAAAAGCACTAAAAGGTTTTAGCTAATATTCAGAATCCGAGAAGGGCAGGTACAGACCATCCCTAGCAAAGCAGAGTAGACTGTCAGCCATATCCTACCAGGCTGACAAATACTGTACCCCCTCAGATGACACCACACTTATTTGTTAAAGTCAGTTATATTCTGTTCATATGTTGGCATCATCTTTGGAAAAGGTAGAATGTTGCTCAATGCCAGGTCATACCAGCGTGGGACACAGGCCCGAAGCTCAGTCATGTTTCTCTTCATACAGTTCAGGGAGGTATGTCTCAGGTTACTAGCACCCACATGAACCATTGCCAGGTCATACTTGTACTTGGGGTTCAGTGACCTGAGTGTGTGGGTGATGTGATGGAATCTAGCCCCAGACACCCAGCTGACTGTGACACTCTCTTTGCTTATCCTGGTGAGTGGGATGTCTGCGTGTCTCACTACGGAGTCTAACATGACCAATATACTGGGTTGTTTAGTGGTATACCTTATGAGCTTAGAGGTTGAGATACCACGGGTTGTATGTGCCCTGCTGGATCTTGATTTTGTGGTATGCTCCTCACGTTACTTATGACATTGTTTGTGAGTGCAATGTCTGCGAGCTTTCTAAAGTTTGAGGAGATTACATTTAAGAGTTTCAGCATATGTGGGTTTATATGACTGTGCTGTACTATTTGAGGTGGGTGTTATGTTTGTGCTTCTGACAACCTGTTTGCTGCTGTAAGTGGTCATTTGCAAGAGTCTTGTCTGCAAGGATTTTGTATAACTACATCTCTTGCATACCATGTTCATTTGATGATTAGGTGGTTGTCAGTGTACATTAGGCAATTTTGCCTCAGGATTGTCCATGTCCAGCAGGCCAGATGCAGAGGCAGCAGGAAAGTGTACGTCCATGGCTTTGAATACTTGCTACTTATTCTACAGGAGGACAGTAGAAGTGAGGTTTACAGCTGGCTGGTTTGGTTGCTGTAGTGTGTAGATTACTAACAAGACTGTCTAGAACCGCCCAAAGCCTATCTTGAGGGATGAGCCCTTCTCAACATACAGACTAGCTGCTCAGTGCACAAACTAGGCATTAGGAGTTTTCAGAGATAGCTATATAAGAAAAATATCAGTTCTGGGTGCCTGCATCAATACAGTGCATTGCTAAAACCTGCTGCAGAGAGCCAAGCTTTGTGCAAATGTGACACCTTTATAGAGGTTCAAAACGACCAGTAAAACAGTAAAATGCCCCTTGGCCAATCAAAAGTAGGATATCCAATGGTTCTTTAAAGGATTTACGGCACAGAATTTGACTAGGCTACCCTCAGCTGCCATCAGAGAGCAGCTCTGACCTTCCAGGCCCCTAACCACAAAATGGAACTTGAAGTCCAAGAAAATAACCAACTTAAACACTGAAAAGTACAGTTTTGTACCTACCATAAATGTAGATGTTCGAAGATCCACATTGCTGCAGTCCTTACACTTGGGTAGTCCGCTGTCCTCGGTCGGCCCGAATATCAAAGTATTAGGCTGACGTCGGTCAAGGCGCTTAAGACTGACATCAGGACGTCAGGGTACAAATGCGCATGACCGACGTCATATCCTCAGTCTTTTCTTGCCCCAGATGTCAGAAGACCCTAAACAGAAAGGTCAAAACCAAAAGACAGCAAAAAACAACCAACCACCCTTGCACTAATCATATGTACAATATATATAATATCCACAATATTCACAACCCAAACCACACAACCGCCTCTAACTACAGAAGGGAAGGAGGGAGGTAAATTGACTGCAGCAATGTGGATCTTCGAACATCTACATTTATGGTAGGTACAAAACTGTACTATGTTCTTCATCTCACATTGCTGCAGTCCTTACACTTGGGTAGAATCCCAAAGCAGAGGTAAGGGAGGATGGCAACACTATAAAGCAGTAGGAGCTGCTAAAATGCCCTGTAAAATTGCAGTGGCAAAACCAGCCCTAGATTTAGAGTAAAGTGGAAGGTGGTAATGCTTAGAGAAAGTATGCACTGAACTCCAAGTAGCTGCCTCCAAAATATCTTTAGTTGCCACCCCCCTTTAAAAGGCTGTAGAAGTGGCAGTAGCCCTAGTGGAATGAGGCCTAATCCCAGCTGGAATCTCCTTACCATGATGGGAATAACAGAAAGCAATACAAAACCCAATCCACTTAGAAATAGTTTGTTTTGACACAGGCTTGCCCTGAGAACCCAAAGCAAATGAAACAAATAACTGCTGAGACTGCCTGAACCCCTTAGTTCTGCTTAAATAATATCGCAACTGCCTGTGTATATCCAAGGTGTGCAAAATCTTTTCCCCTTTATTTTGGGGGTTTGCATAAAAGTAGGCAAATGAATAGTTTGGTTTAAAGCCACACTAGAAACCACTTTAGGCATAAAGGAAGGATTAGTACGTAAAGATACCCTATCCTTATGGAAAATTAAGAAAGGCTCAACTGCCATAAGGGCCTGTAATTCAGAAACCCTTCTCGCAGAGGTAATGGCCAACAAAAAAGCAGTCTTCCATGATAAATATTTCAACTCGGCAGTAGCTGCAGGCTCAAAGGGTTGTAGAGTGAGTTTCTCCAACACAAAATTGAGATCCCAAGCAGGAGTAGGAGCTCTACGTGGGGGTCTTATATTATTTGCCCCTCTAAGGAATTGCTTAAACAAAGGATGAGAAAATAATGGTGGGTCACAGTCATAGTGAGCAGAAATTGCTGCAGCATGAACCTTAATAGAAGAGAAGGACAAACCTTTGTCCAGCAACTCAGCAAGATATTGAAGAGCCACACTTAAATTAGGCTTAGAAACATCAAATTCCTTTGCTGCACTCCAAAATAAAAATCTCTTCCATTTATCTGCGTACACTTTCCTTGTACTAGGCCTTCTGGCCTCCAAAATAACATTCAAAACTTGCTGTGGAAGCTGAGACCCTCAAGGGTTTAAAACAGAATATGCCAGGCTGTTAGGTGAAGAGAGTGAAGTTTGACATTGAGTAAATGACTGTTCTCCTGAGACAGCAGGTGTGGAATCAAGGCAAAGGCCATGGAGGCTCCCATACCAGACTTCTCAGTAATGGGTACCAGTGCTGTCGAGGCCAATCTGGAGCTATTAAAATCATCTTTGGCTTGTCCTGTCTGACCTTTAGGAGTACCTTTGGGAGGAGAGGCAGAGGTGGAAAGGCATACACATGAAGATTGCTCCAATTGAAAGAAAGAGCATCCACTTTCCAAGCTGTGGGATGAAACCTTTTTGTGCAAAACTTTGGCAGCTGGTAGTTTAGTGGAGAAGCGAACAGATCTATGTCTGGAGTTCCCCATGACACTGTCAATTTCTGAAATACATGAGGATCCAATTTTCACCGTGGGGATCCATAATTCGCCTGCTCAACACATCTGCTAAGGAGTTCTGTGCTCCCGGCAGAAACCTTGCCTGAAGATTTAGCTGTAAACTGAGAGCAGTCTCCCACAAAATCATTGCTTGTCTGCATAGAGGATAAGAATGTGTTCCCCCTTGCTTGTTGATGTACCACATGACAGTTGTGTTGTCTGTTAGAACCAACACCTGCCCTGGAAGAAGTAAATCCTTGAAAGCTATTAATGCAAATTGGACTGCTAACATCTCCTTCAAGTTGATATGTAGATGTTGTAGTCTGGCAGGCCATGTGTCTTGTATCCACTTTCCATTTAGATGAGCTCCCCAAGCTTTGTCTGAGGCATCTGTCGTTAGAATCTGAC
This sequence comes from Protopterus annectens, assembly GCF_019279795.1. Lineage (NCBI taxonomy): Eukaryota > Metazoa > Chordata > Ceratodontiformes > Protopteridae > Protopterus > Protopterus annectens. The sequence continues at coordinate 959,622,410 of NC_056728.1, forward strand.
TCGCCTCTGGCTGGGTCACAGAGAGTCCCTTGTTTAGGTGACATTCCTGAGCCCACCACAAAAATTCCTTTTGAATGCAAGGTATTATCTGAATGACAGTGTCCATATCTTGGCAGTGCTGTGTCCATACATTTTTGAGATACCATTGTAGCTTCCTCATATGCAGTTTGGCATTGGGAAGCACCAGAATACAAGATGCCATGAACCCCAAGGCTTGAAGGACTGTCCTTGCAGTCAGCCTGGACTGATGAGACAATTGATGGAAGTAAAGGGAAAGATTCTTTTGTTTGTCCGGGGTCAAAAAGGCCATCTGGGATGCTGTATTCAGTCTCACACCCAGAAAGCACATGTCCTGAGAGGGTACTAGACTGGACTTAATTTCGTTCACAGAATACCCTAGGCATCTTAGCACTGCTATCACATATTGCAAATGATGAAGAAGTTCGTCCCTTCCTTGGGCCAGAATCAGGCAATCGTCCAAATAAGGATAGATCTGTATTCCTTTTAGCCTGAAGAAAGCTATTACTGGAGCCAGAACCTTCGTGAACACTCTGGGCGCAGTAGATAAGCCAAAGGGCAATGCAGAGAACTGATAATGAGAAGTCCCAGCTCGAAAACGCAGATACTTCCTGCAACTTAGCCTGATAGGAACATGAAGGTAAGCCTCCTTGAGATCCAGAGTCACCATCCAGTGATCTTTGCCCAGCAGAGGTAAAAGCTGTTGTAACGTCAACATTTTGAACTTGGGAATTTCCAGATAAGTGTTGAGGATAGATAAATCCAAAATTGGTCTCCACGTGTTCCCTTTCTTTGGTACTAGGAACAGGCGAGAATAAAATCCTAGGCCCACTTCTGGCAGAGGGACTGGCTGTATGGCTCCTATTTGAAGCAGCAGAGGAACGTCTGGCATGCCTTTGAAAGGAGGTAAGGTATGGAAATAAAACTTGTAGCCTTGGTGTACAATATCCAATACCCATCTGTCCTGGGTAATTAAACTCCAATTTTCTTTGAAGAGTGCCAACCTGCCTCCCAAAGGTGCTGCCAGACAAGAAGGCTCTGGCAGCTGAAAAGGTAGGTCATTGGGCCTGTTTACGAAAGGACTGGCCCCTGCCCTCACCCGAAGACTGTGCAGGTGAACTCCCTGTTCTAGGTCTGAAAGAGCCCTGAGCTCTGCCCCTACCACGTCTAGATCTTCCCCTAGACTGTGAGTCATAAGAAGGGTACGTCCACCCGTTAGCAGGCCAATTCCTGCTAAACTTCGGAGGCTGAACCTGCAAAAAATCTTTAACAGCCTGCATAGACTTAGCCTTGTCTTCCATTTTCTTTAAGACTGCCTCCACAGGTGACCCAAACAACACATCAGACTGTAAAGGAGCATCTAAAATCCTTGTCTTAACATGGTCAGATAAATTCTGATCCCTCAGCCAGGCGTGCCTGCGAAGAACTGACCCAGTGGCAGCCACCCTAGACGAGGCCTGTACAGCATCAAAACCACATTGTAAAGAATGCTTACCCACCTGTTCAGAAACATGTACCAAATCTTGTAATTCTTTACACTCAATGCCTTCAGCCAGAGCATCTACCTTAGACTTCAATTGAGAAAGAAGATAGTTTTGATATTTCAACATGTGAAACTGGCAATTCAAAGCCCTCATAGCTAAGGTGGAAGAAGTATAGACTTTCTTTCCCCATCTATCCAAAGCTCTGGCCTCTTTATCTGGAGGAACTGGATTTTTTACAACAGAGGCCTTAACGCCCTTAGGTCCCTGACTAACAGTTTCTGGGTCCGCCCTAGGACTCTTATAGAGATATTTATGAGCTTCAGGCACCCTGTAATACCTGTCCGGTTTAACAGGAGCAGGAGGCAAAGAATCAGGATTAAGTGAAGCCTCTGCAAACACATCTTCCACAACATCCAGAACAGGTGGTATAGCCAAAGGCCTATGCTGGGGTAAAAGCAAAAATTCCCTAAGCCTTTTCCTGGAATCAGAGAAGTCCTGACCTTCCCACTTAAAATGTTCCCTCATGGAATGAAGAGTCTCTGAAAAAGAAAAATACTCTGGAGGAGAAGCAGAAGGAGTAGAATCATCCATATCAGAATCAGAATAGGGAGAATACACCTGCAAGTCTTCAGCCGAAGACTCTGAAACATCCGAAGCCTGCTCAAAACTCCCCAACTCTGGTTCCACCCTAGGCCTCTTATCAGGAGGGGGCAAAGAACCTCTAATCAAAGTAATTAAATCTTCTGCCATTTTAAGCATGTGCTTCTTGGGCACAGATCCTGATGAACTAGGAGTGACACCAACAGAAGCTAAACCTGGCCTGCCTCTGGGAGAAGCCTTGGAAACAGAAGGAGAGGGCCTAACCACCCTAGGAAGGGAGGGGAGTACAGTAACCTGGGAAGCCCCTTCAGCCTGACCTGCCTCCTGAGAGGCCACATCCTGCAATATCAACGTCTCCCCCTGGGACTCCAGAGAAGCCTCCGGCGGAACCACCGGTTCCACTGATGCCTCTAAAGAACCGGCGTCCGGTACGGACGACTCTTCTAGCCTGGGTTTAGCTGCTTTGTCTTTGCACTTCTTCGAAGAAGCGGGCGTCGGAGCATCCGATGGCATATTATAATTGCACCGCTTCCCGAAGACCAACCTGGCACAATCTAACCTTCGCTTAATAGTGCGCTTATTGAACCTAGCACAAAAGCGACACCCAACAACGTCGTGCTCAGGCCCCAAACAAGGAATACACAAAGTATGATAATCTCTATGCGGTATCTGTTTCCCACAAGAAATACAGTTATTCACTTTTTCTGACATCCGGTAAACCACTGAGGCAAGAAAAAACTAAAATATTCCCAACGGGTACTTAGCCAACTTTGACTCTGTCTGAAACTCGAATTGAAAAATTTCAGAACGCCGAACGGCACTTGCAACGCTGCTTCTGCATCGGACCATGCGGCAAAAAAGACTGAGGATATGACGTCGGTCATGCGCATTTGTACCCTGACGTCCTGATGTCAGTCTTAAGCGCCTTGACCGACGTCAGCCTAATACTTTGATATTCAGGCCGACCGAGGACAGCGGACTACCCAAGTGTAAGGACTGCAGCAATGTGAGATGAAGAACATCTGCCTAAAGTCAGGAAATGATCAGATTAGTAATCCAAACAACATTCAGAGCAATAAGGCAGGAGTGCAGACAAATATTTTCAAATGCAGTGGTAAGAAATACAGCACTCTAAAAAAAGATTAGAGTATAAAACATAATGAATAATGCACATAAATACTAAATAATGTACAGAAATAGCAGTGATACTACAAAATGACTTCAAAAAGTGCAATTTAGTAATGTAAGGTACTTATCCAAAGAAGGATTGCACTAGATTTATGTATACTTTTCTGTACTTTGTGGCATATTTGAGCCCTGCAGGAATGAACCAAGCTTAGTGGGGAGTTCCCTGATGCTCTGGACAAATTTACTCTAGTAGTATACATACCATATTGGGTTTCCCTGTAAAGAGGCTACTGTGCCTACTAGGACTAACCCAGTCAACAAAGGAAGGGTGCATGAATGGATGTTAGGAAGGAAGAGTGGTACTATATTCACACAGAATTCTCTGTACTCTCTGATGTGGTCAACAAATATACTTGAGCTCTGTAAGAATGAGACAAGCTTTACGCAAACACAATGTCTTTAAAGAGATTCAGAACAACTAAAAAAAAACAGTAAAATGCATCTTGACCAATCACAAGGAGCAAAACCAAATGTTCCTTTAAGGATTTACAGCAAATAATTCAACTAGGCTACCTTCAACTGCCACCAGAGATGAGTACTAACCCTTACACATTCACAGTCAAGTTCATCTGTCATAGATTCTAACACAGCCTAGACTTCCAGTAAGTGTAAATTCCAGTGTTGTGAATGGACGACCATGTTATCCACATATATAGCAGCATATAGTGTAGGCTTTAAATATTTTATCCATAAATCTCTAAAAGGTGTCTGGAGCTCCATATATGCCAGGTGGCAGCACTGTGTAACAAACATTCAAGGTTGGCAAAATATGTGTTTTTTTAGCAGTGGCAGAAAGCAACATCTGACAATAACCACATTAGATTTGAGACAGGGTAAATATCTTGCTTTACTTATAATCTATATCAACTTATCATTTCTTTGCAAGGGATGGCTATCATACTTTGAAATGCCTTTCCATTTTCTAAAGTTATTGCAGAAAAGTTATTGCAGAAAATTATACTTCATTACATTTAGTAACTATCATTACTGGACTGCTCCGATCACTCTATGACTCTGCTATTACTTTTAATCTAGTATTCTTTGTACTTCTTGCTTTATAAATTGTTTGTGTAACCAGTTTTGGGTTTATGAGCTATGATTTCTGTGGTACAGGGTTTGATTCCCTAAGCCTTAATTTGCCTACTGTATAACCCTGAGCAAGTTACTTAACCAGAGATTGCTCCCAGGTCACTCTCGAAGAAGGACTGTGTGGTCCAGTGGGCCTATCTGGTTAAGAAATGGGTATCATTATTAAACCTTGGAACTTAACTTAAGTTACATCTGAGTGACACCTCCAATTACATCTGCAATTAACTCCTACTGACGTCTCTAGGCATCAAATATTGCTAGTTCATACTTGCATCAATAACTGTAAAACCATGCTATGTACACAGGTTTAAAGGTTTTCTTCTTAAAGCTTACACAATGGCAAACTCAACTGCATTAACATTTGACCACTGTCTAGTGCAGGTAAAGAGATATTAACATTTTTATGATATTAATTTACATAGATATAATTTTCACATTTTTCTAAATATCGCAGTAATCAAGTAACACAGACAGAACTCCTTAGCCTGTTATGAAAGCTCTCAAACTGATGAATAAAACGCTGCTGACAGTATGTGTGTAACTTAAGTGGCTGCTGAGATAATGTAAGTTGTTTACAAAATATTACAAATGTAATAGTTATTGTGACTTATAAAATTCTGTTTAAGACCTAGAACCTAAAGAATACTACCACTATAAAAACAGTTTGTGCAGAAGAGTTTGCCGGTGATACTTCTTTCATAATCCATGTGGTTCCAGAGATATGAACATTTGTTTGAATGAATTTGGTGGGTGGTTAAGTTGTTTGCCTTACAAACACAAGGTGCAGGGTTTGAGTCTCACAAGGGATAACTGGCTAGGCTTAAAATGGTTCACAAGGGCAGTTAGTCTAGTACTAATCTATGAACCTATGTGAGGACATAATTTGATTCTGTCAAAAGGCTTAGGTTCCGCCCATTAGAAGTTACAATGCAAACTTTAAGAGCTCCATTGGAGTGAGTGAGTTAAATTCTCAGTCTAATCTTCACTCCACATGTTGTATGTATCTTATGTTCTATCAATTTAGTTTTCAGTGACATTTCTGAGAACATTCCTTTATTTCTTAATAAAAAATTATCTTATTTCCTACTTTTGACAAACATTATCTTAACTGTACTTCAAGTAGTGATTCTGTGGCCTCTCCTGTATGAATTTCAGCATGTAGTCTAACCACATAATTTTCTACCTTTCTCCGTTGTATTAGTACATTAATGTGATACATTTGCTCTTTCTCTTTCTTGACTGCTTAACCTTGCAGGTGATATTTGAGCCTTTCAGTAATCTCAAAGGGGCTTTGCCACCTAGCCAGGAATCTGTCCTCCATGCAAGATGCAAACACATATATATGATCCCCCGGGTTCAGTTCTCTAAGTCCCATGCAAACAAATATATGATCCCCTGGGTTAAATTCTCTAAGTCAGGCATTCTTATTTAGACCCGATACATTTCTTGAGCATTTTGGATGTCCTCATTTACTATGTACAAGACCTGAATTAATCAATGCTTGAAATTAATGTAATGTTCTTTCACACTTTTAAATGGCATCACCTCCCCCAGGATTCAATAAAGCTTACACTAAGTGTACACAATATGTATTCAATAAAATTCTTATCTCATTTTTTGTGTTTTCTAGTCATTCAGAAAGATTATGCTACGTGTACATGTAGTCTACAGTTTGTGGTAACCTTTATGAATTCCTGCCAATATTTTAAGCAGCAAAAATATCAGTAGGAAAATTAAAATTGGAGGAAGAAGGTGTGTGTTATGTCTGTGTTGTCTGTTCCTCAGAACAGTGTACACTTAGTGTAGGCTTTATTGAATCCAACCCCTCTTCTTCTCAAGCCTTTTTAGGAATATCAAGCAGTCTTCTAGAGTGCCTGCTGTACAAAAGTTCAAATGGAGTAAATCCAGATGAAGCCAGTGGCACTGTCTTACTGCAAACAGTGAGCAAGGTAATGACTCTCTTACTGCAAACAGTAAGCAGGGTAACAACTCTCTTACTGCAAACAGTAAGCAGGGTAACGACTCTCTTACTGCAAACAGTGAGCAGGGTAACGACTCTCTTATTGCAAACAGTGAGCAGGGTAACAACTCTCTTATTGCGACCAGTGAGCAAGGTAATGACTCTCTTATTGCGACCAGTGAGCAAGGTAATGATTCTCTCATTGCGACCAGTGAGCAGGGTAATGACTCTCTTACTGCAAACAGTGAGCAGGGTAACGACTCTCTTACTGCAAACAGTGAGCAGGGTAACGACTCTCTTACTGCAAACAGTGAGCAAGGTAACGACTCTCTTACTGCAAACAGTGAGCAGGGTAACGACTCTCTTACTGCAAACAGTGAGCAAGGTAACGACTCTCTTACTGCAAACAGTGAGCAGGGTAACGACTCTCTTAATGAAAACAGTGAGCAGGGTACTGACTCTCTTACTGCAAACAGTGAGAAGGGTAATGACTCTCTTGCTGCAAACAGTGAGCAAGGTAACGACTCTCTTACTGCAAATAGTGAGCAGGGTAATGACTCTCTTATTGCAACCAGTGAGCAGGGTAACGACTCTCTTACTGCAAACAGTGAGCAAGGTAACGACTCTCTTACTGCAACCAATGAGCAGGGTAACGACTCTCTTACTGCAAACAGTGAGCAGGGTAACGACTCTCTTATTGCGACCAGTGAGCAGGGTAATGACTCTCTTACTGCAAAAAGTGAGCAAGGTAACGAGTCTCTTATTGCGACCAGTATGCAGGGTAATGGACTCTCTTACTGCAAACAGTGAGCAGGGTAACGACTCTCTTACTGAAAACAGTGAGCAAGGTAACGACTCTCTTATTGCGACCAGTGAGCAGGGTAAAGACTGGTCCTTCTTACCAGCTTCATTATTTAGTTTTCTCATCATGGGTTTCAGTACTTTACTGAACCTCTCTACTACATCATTAATCTGCAGAAGGTATGCCAACATTTTAACTGCTTAACTTTAAAGCAATGGCACAATGATACAATATTCTAAACGTAAAGGATGCGTCTTGGTCAGCAAGCTCCTGTTTAGAGGTACTTACTCCTAATCAATAACAATACATCTATGGTGGTATCCTTAGCATTAGCCTAGTGTAAGTTGGTATAGCGTCTGGAAAATCTGTAGCATAAGCCATTATTACTGGCACCTATTGAAAATTTTTTACTAGTGGCCCCATAATGTCCATAACAATGAACTCAAATGCCACATAGGAAATAGGTATTGAGATCAATGGGCTCTTGCATCCAGGATGGGGTGCAGTTTTCTAATATTCTGGATAAGAAGCACAGACATTGTATATTTCTGTTTTTCATTATACTTGACAAACAAAATCTGGCTAACACTCTTGTCTTACTTTTGTCCATTCCCAGTTGGTATCCTAAGATGCGACGATGAGTTAACTTTATTACTAGTGTCCTATAAGGTTTTAGCAATAAAAACTGATGTAAAATTTCATCTCTATGTAAGAAATATGGGTATGAAGTCATAGGAACATCTTATAGGTTTATAGGTTAAGATTAGGCAACCAGTCTGCAGATTATTATTAGTCTAACAGACAGTGATTAAATGTGAGAATCAAATCCTGTACCTTGTACCTCTGAGGCAAACACATTAATCATTATACCAACCCCGAACCGTCTTATTTGTTATCCTTCCATGTAACGTTTGCTATATTCATTTGCTCCATCATTGTGCTTTTTAAAAGTTTATGTAGCTTACCTATGAGTCCATTCATTCAGGGATGCTTTCTTCATTAGTTGTGATCAAGGTGCAAGGCATAGCTTCCTCTCCAAAAATCTGGCACTGGAACGTCTGTCTTCTTCTGAAAGGGTAGCTCTGAACAAAAGTAGCCTTCAGGTTTAAATGTTCACTATCTAACAAGCATCCTAAGAGGTCGAGTTTTCTTTTGTTTGCTTTTCTCCTTGGATACAAATGAGTTTACAACTCAGCATTTTTTTTTTTTACTTATCTCACATTTAGTACTCACAATCATTTCTTTATTTTGGAGGTCCTCACTTAAGCACTCTTCTTCTATTTTATCTTGTTTCTGTACTAACATTTTTGTAGGCCTGTGTGAATGCATGTCTTGTGCTGAATGAATTTTTACTTCAGAGTTTTTATCAGTTCACATTCAGTTCCTATACTGACATATCTTTTGGTACAGGGATTGATCTAAAATGGGGATGAGTTTCTGAAAACACACAGTATCCTTTTTTCTTGTTAAACATAACCAAATACTAGTCCATTTTGTCACTTGAATGTTAATTCTATTCTCCTGGTTTTGATTCATGATCTGTAAAAGACAGCTCCTCCTCCATTCCCATACTGACTGGATACACAAGATGTTGCTTTCTCTCTTTCTTATTATGTGTATGGCACCCATACACACTGTCTATGGATACACCTCCTAAATTCTCCATGGTGCCTTAAAACAGGGAAAAAAATATATTCCCATCATAACATCATCAGTCAAGTTAGAAGCCATAGCTGTAGGATGCAAATGTTTTCCTAGAAGTCTCTGAATTTCTATATGTGTGGGAGGATATGAAGCAATGTTAGAACACAAAGAATTAATATTGCAGCAGGAGTTAAATGTCTGTCATTATGTAGGCATAAATTAGAATGTAGATATTAAATGTGTACCAAAATTAAAAACAGCTAGAGATTTTAACATTAATGCTGCTTTCTAACTGCATTTTTAAGAAATCACATGACTAGTATTCAATGACGTTTTTAATGACTGCCTTTGTAGTCATGTGACTTAGTATAATTGGTAGTTCAAGTGGACTGATATTTGTTCAGATCACAGCTCTTGGTGATTTACTGATGAGGTAGAAGCACTTTAACATAGATTTTTAATAAGACTGTACACTATACCACCATTTTGTTATAACATTTTTTTGTTGGTTTTCAATGATTTCTAAATTTACAGTACTTCATAGCATTTGGTGTTTTTTGCGTTATTTATTCATAATGTTGAAGTCCATGTACAAACATTTGCTTATTAGTATTCGTCAAAGCTTATTTATTTTTTATCTACCTGTGCTTTGAGTGTCCACCTCTGTCTGGCTTGGATAAGAATGTTCTTACCTTCTCCGGGAATACATGCAGGTGGGTTTCATGGCCGGCCTTAGGCATAGGCCAACTAGGCAGCCGCCTAGGGCACTGGTCCAGCAGGGGTGCTTTTCCAGTATTTATTTGGTGTAGGTAGACCAGGATGGGGCACCAGGTAATGTGTTGGGGGGGCGCCGTGGAGCCCTTTTGCCTAGGGCACCAGTTGACCTAGGGCCTCTCCTGGTGGGTTTTGCATAGTATCTCCTACAACTTGCAATGAGATGCAGGCGGGTTTTGCATATCCTTCAGTTTATAAAGTTGTCATATTTGACAGTTCCAATTTAATTTCTTGATATGTTTGCTCATGTTCCAGAACACACATGACAATGTCTTAAGATTCTTGACCTTCATGAATTAGGCAGTATACAGGCTCAATTAATTTAATGAGGTGTGGAATACATTCTTTTACAATATTTAAGCAGTGTGCCATTACATTCCTGACTGTAAAATTAGTTCTGGGATGTTTGCTAGGCATGGTTAACATAGCATAATCTCTTTAATATGTGCTACAGGAGATGTGAGAAGTGGAGAGAGAAAGGGATAGCAATGACCATTGAAATACTGCGGTAAAGGAAGAGCTTGGTTTTCTGAGACAGTTCCAGGAAATTTAAGTGGTTTACTTACCAAAGCAGAGTAGGAGGGAGTAGGGAGGAATGTTTAAGTAAACAAGGATGAAGCACAGGGTAGTAAAATCATCAGCTAGGACAGGATTCCTTCTAAGGTGCGAATAGCAGAATCAAGAAGGACTTTTGCCCACCTGTGCACCCTACACTGAGTGCATATGAGAACAAATTTGAAGCTGATATCCACAAGGCCCTTAGTAAAACACATAAGAAGAAGTTATACAACAATAGCAAGGAGGAACTGGCTGCTCTAAAAAAACTGAGTAGAGACAAGACTCAGGATAACGAATGTGGATAAGGAGGGGGCACAGAGATAAGACTCACAGTATCAGAGGGGAGGCATCATAGTTACAGATACAGCCATTTACAACTGCAAGATTTGAGGCCATGACTTACAATAACAGGTTATACAGTGAATGTGATTTTAACATTGTGAATGTTGCTTATAATACTTTGAGAGAGCAACTAAGAATGTTTCATGAGAGTGACTTACTAGATAACAAACTTTTTGACTTTTGTCCCCCTGACCCAAAAATACCAAGCTTCTTTGGGATCCCAAAACCCTATAAGAATATCTCCAATTCTCCCTACAGACCAGTAGTGGCAAGTGGTGGTTAGGCACCACTTAAGAATATCTCCAATTCTCCCTACAGACCAGTAGTGGCAAGTGGTGGTTCCATAATGGATACAATGTCCGTCTACCTTGATGGCCTGATAAAACGAATGGCAGAGGCCAACAAATCTTTTATTTTATGCTCTCTGGGATTTCTGAGTAAAATTTGAGATATTCCACTCAGAAATTCCACAATACTGGACACAACAGATGTGGAAGCACTTTATAAAGTGTTTCCACATGGTTACTGTACTCAAGCTGTAAGAGAGGCATATGAAAAGGACAGGAATGTATTATCAGGTTAGACAGAAGTTCTAGGAAAGATTTTGGATCTAACTCTCAGGAACAATTACTTCATGCTTAACAGGTTTTATACGCAGAGTACTGGAATAGCTAAGGGATGGCCATGGCCCCAGGCCAAGCCAATGTGGCTCTGGGAAAATGGGAGGAGGAGACAGTGCACAAAAGTCTCTATTTTGCACAGATGAACTGCTATCTCCATTTCACTGATGACATCTTTATCAGTTGAGAGGGGGATTAAGCCACATTGAGTTACTTTTACAATCACATCAGTAACTCCACTACCTTTCTGAGATGCACAAACTCTCACAGAAAGTCCTCAGTCAGCTTTTTTGACATAACCATATCTGAGGACACTGAAAATAAATGCCTCTCCAATACTCAGTTCAGAAAACCAACCAGGGTTAATATGCTGTTGCACAGTAAAAGCATGCACCCCCCCATATCACTAAAACAAATGTAATAATATCTCAGGGGATGAGAATTGCACTCGTCTCCAAAGAGCTTACAAGATTTCATCAGAAATCTAATCAGCCTGCGCTAAGTCTTCATGGCTAGGGGTACAGTAATAAATTACTAAATTTCATTCTCAGCCCCATCAGAACTTTAAAAGAGGCAGAGAGCCCCCCATTTGATGGATCCCCCTGGGGGACTCCTAGGGGTTAAAAGAAATCAACACCAGGATCCACAGAAGGACAAAAGAAAAATAAGTATATGGCACTGACTTTTACAATAGATTACAACTCAGTCAGCAAGATCATGACTGACAACTGGGTGATGATTACAGACAAAATAATTATAAAAACTCATAGTTTTGTTTTCAAGAGAGCCAGCAACATTAGGGATTGGGTAGAGTGCAATTTAAGTCCAGAGAAGGACAACAGAGGAACTAACCTCTGTGGCCCCCTTTTCACATTTACTCCATTTTCATGAGCAACAAGGACTACTTTTGTCCAGTACTCAGAAGAAAAATCAGCAGCACTTGTTATAGTAATTACAACACTGTTTTTCTTGTAAAGTGTGCACAGTGTAATGGCTTCAGTTGTCCTTGCGTAAAGAAAACTATGAACAAGTTCAAAATCAGGGTGGAACACCACCTGTCTGGCATCAAACTCCAGATCTTCAAAAAAAAAAAAAAACAACTACAGACGGACTGACATGTCTTCCTAGACCATGGAGGTTTCCACTTCCACATGCTAGAAAAGGTCAGTATGGGTCCACTCAAAGGAAACTAAAATAATATCCTCTAAAAAATAGAGTTAAACTGGCAGATCAGACTGGACACCCACCACCATCCTAGTCTAAACTCAAACATTTCCATTAAAAAAGTTTGCTTACACTCAAGAAACTAAACCATACATCACACAGCTAAAACACCTCTACTGTTTAACCCATGATTTGTGTATAAACTGTTAATTAACACTAATCTGTGCTGTTGGATGGAAAATGCCAGTCAAGAAATTAGATTTGTAATACACTGCATCTACCTTAGTATGGTTTATCTGGTGAACTAGTAAAATGGGAAACATGTCTCTGTGTTTATATATGATTTATATAAATATATATATTTCTGATGAGGATCTCAAGATGGGTACAAATCTGAACAGCAACTGTCATGAGTTTGAAAATGCTTTTTACCTCAAGGTGTGCATGAACTTAAACAGCAACTTTAAGTTATATGAAAATGTTTTCTACTACTCATTAGGGATTTGGGCTTTCCTTTTGTTGTTAGGAGTGAATAAAAGGGGCAAAACTCTAGTCTCCTAGTTTGTCTGACAGCTCACACCCATACTAATTACATCAGCCTCTTATATCATCAAACCCCAACCTGGGCCCGATGGTACCACCCCCCTCTCTCAGGAGATTGGATACCTGCCCTTCCACCTGATCCCTTCAAGTTTCTAACTATGTGCATTGCTAGATAAAGGCATATCTAAGTCATATTTTACATTGACTTTACCATTACTATTTCTGTGGAAGTATGTATCATTCAAAAATGGAAGTCACCTAATGTAGCTCTAAGTGACTATTTCCCCTGCATATAAAAAGGTTGGTCATTATCAGAAAGAAGAAGAATCGAGACTGGTCACATTAATCATGTAAACGTAAGGGGGAATGGTCACATTAATCATGTAAACGTAAGGGGGACTGGTCACATTAATCCATTAATCGTGTATATGTAAGGGGGGACTGGTCACATTAATCATGTATATGCAAGAGGGACTGGTCAAATTAATCATGAATACATAATGGTGACCAGTCTTATTAATCATGTATATGTAAGGGGGACTGGTCACATTAATTGTGTATATGTAAGGAGGACTGGTCACATTAATCATGTATATGTAAGGGGGACTGGTCAAATTAATCATGTATATGTAAGGGGACCTGGTCACATTAATCATGTATATGTAAGATGATTGGTCACATTAATCATGCATATGTAAGGGGATCTGGTCACATTAACAATGTATATCTAAGGGGGACCGGTCACATTAATCATGTATATGTAAGGGGGACTGATCAAATTAATCATGTATATGTAAGGGGACCTGGTCACATTAATCATGTATATATAAGAGGATTGGTCACATTAATCATGTATATGTAAGGGGATCTGGTCACATTAACAATGCATATCTAAGGGGACCGGTCACATTAATCATGTATATGTAATGGCGGACCGGTGACAATCATGTATATGTAAGGGGGACTGGTCACATTAATCATGTATGTGTAAGGGGACCTGGTCACATTAATCATGCATATGTAAGGGGGACTGGTCACAATAATCATGTATATGTAACGGCACCTGGTCACATTAGTCATGTCTATGTAATTGGGACGGGTCACATTAATCATGTATATATGAGGGGTCCTAGTCACATTAATCATGCATATTTGGACGGCGCAGTCGTGCAGCAGTAGCATTGTCGCCTGACAGCAAGAGGTTCTCTGGTTCGATTCTCTGCTGGATAGCCTTCTGTGTGGAGTCTGCATGTCCTCCCTGCGTTCATGTGGGTTTTCTCCGTGTGCTCCAGTTTCCTCCCACATTACAAAGACATGTATCTGGAGCATTTCTCCCCGGCCCTTCGCAGGAAATTGGCTTTGTTCCAAGTCGGAGTTTCCCAGTAAACAAATGTTAAATACAAATAAAATAAATAAAAGTAAGGGGACTGGTCACATTAATCATGTGTATGTAAGGGGACTGTTCACATTAATCATGTGTTTGTAAGGGGGAATGGTCACATTATTTATGTATATGTAAGGGGGACCAGTCACAATAATCAGATATATGTAGGGGGGACAGGTCACATTAATCATGTATATGTAATGGGGGACTGGGCACATTAATCATGTGTATGTAAGGGGGACTGTCCACATTAATTTTGTATATGTAAGGGGGACTGGTTACATTATTTATGAACATGTAAGGTGGACTGGTCACATTAATCATGTATATGTAAGGGGGAGTGGTCACATTAATCATGTATATGTAAGGGGGACCGGTCACATTAATCATGTATACGTAAGAAGGACTGGTCAGATTAATCATCAATATGTAAGGGGACTGGTCACATTATTTATGTATATGCAAGTGGAACTGGTCACATTAATCATGTATATGTAAGGGGGACTGGTCACATTAATCACGTATTTGTAATGGGACCTGGATGTATATGTAAGGGGGACTGGTCACATTAATCATGTATATGTAAGGGGACTTGGTCACTTTAATCATGTATATGCAAGGGAGACTGGTCAAATTAATCATGTATATGTAAGGGCGACAGGTCACATTACTCATGTATATGTAAGGGGGACTGGTCACATTACTCATGTATAAGTAAGGGGGACTGGTCACATTACTCATGTATATGTAAGGAGGACCGGTCACATTAATCATGTATATGTAATGGGGACTGGTCACATTAATCATGTGTATGTAAGGGGGACCGGTAACATTAATCATGTGTATGTAAGGGGGACTGATCAAATTAATCATGTATATGTAAGGGGACCTGGTCACATTAATCATGTATATGTAAGGGGAACTGGTCACACTACTCATGTATATGTAAGGAGGACCGGTCACATTAATCATGTATATGTAATGGGGACTGGTCGCATTAACCATGTGCATGTAAGGGGGACCAGTCACATTAATCATGTGTATGTAAGGGGGACTGGTCACATTAATCACGTATATGTAAGGGGGACTGGTCAGATTACTCACGTATATGTAAGGGGGACTGGTCACATTAATCATGTATATGTATTGGGGACTGGTCACATTAATCATGTATATGTAAGGGGGACTGGTCAGATTACTCACGTATATGTAAGGGGGACTGGTCAGATTACTCACTTATATGTAAGGGGGACTGATCACATTAATCATGTGTATGTAAGGGGGACTATTGACATTAATCATGTATATGTATTGGGACTCATGCATATGTAATGGGAGTGGTCACATTAATCATGTATGTATATGTAATGGGTGCTGGTCACATTAATTATGTATATGTAAGGGGGACTGGTCACATTAATCAAGTATATGTAAGGGGCCCTGGTCACATTAACCATGTATATGTAAGAGGATTAGTCACATTAATCAAGTATATGTAAGCGGATCTGGTCACATTAATCATGTATATATAACGGGGGACCGGTGACAATCATGTATATGTAAGGGGGACTGGTCACATTAATCATGTATGTGTAAGGGGACCTGGTCACATTAATCATGCATATGTAAGGGGGTCTGATCACATTAATCATGTATGTGTAAGGGGACCTGGTCACATTAGTCATGTCTATGTAATTGGGATGGGTCACATTAATCATGTATATATGAGGGGTCCTAGTCACATTAATCATGTATATTTGGACGGGGCAGTCATGCAGCGGTAGCACTGTCGCCTCACAGCAAGAGGTTCTCTGGTTCAATTCTCTGCTGGATTGCCTTCTGTGTGGAGTCTGCATGTCCTTCCTGCGTTCATGTGGGTTTTCTCCATCTGCTCCAGTTTCCTCCCACGTTACAAAGACATGTGTCTGGAGCATTTCTCCCCGGGCCACCGCAGGAAATTGGCTTTGTTCCAAGTCAGAGTTTCCCAGTAAACAAATGTTAAATACAAATAAAATAAATAAATGTAAGGGGAATTGTGACATTTATTTATTTTTTTATTTTATTTTATTTATTTATTTTATTTTACATTTGTTAACCGGGCTAGTCTGGCTGGATACATGTCCATTTTCAGCAGAGGCCCGAGGAGAAAAGCTCCACTATCAGACTAAGACACTACAGATTAGGAAGTAACTAAATAAAACAAACAAATAACATAATGTACTCAGGTAAAATACAATTACATATATGGTTTTCATGGACTAGTCTAAGTAAATGACAAACAAAGTTCAGACAAGGGGCTGAGGAGAATAAGCTCCAGTCTTAGAAAATACAAAATAAAGTTAAAAAAATATCAGTAGTAACTGGTCGTGACAACAAAACAGGTATTGGCTAAACTAAATATTATACAGTGTTAAATATGCAGGTTGCTAGAGAAACAGGTAAGTAAATGTAGTTATTGTTAAGGAAAAGGGAGAAAATAAAGTAAACAGGAAGAGGAAAAAGTACAGTAATTGTTAGGTACAAGTATTACGGACTAAGTAGGTCGAGGGAATAGCCAGTTGGAGAAGGAGAGGAGGAGGTAAAGATATTGATGAAATGTAAAGGTAGCAGTATTATAGGAGCTCAGCTAAAATAAGCAAGAGACAGAAAAAAAACAGAAGGTCAGAGGGGGATGCAAACAGAAATTTGAAAGAGAGTGATGGTACGGAAAAGGGGGCTGTGGAAGTCAGTGAAAGTTAGTACAGGGGAGCAAAAGTACTCAGGAGCAGAGTAGAGTGAGTAATAAGGTTGTTGAGTTCAGTCGGGATTGGAGCACGGACATAGCCAATGAATTAGTAGGTGAGTTTTCATTTGTTTTTTGAAAAGGTGACATGAGGCTAGGGAGGTCAGCTCTGCTGGGAGTTTATTCCAGTAAGAACCGATAGTGTTTGCAAATAGGGAATCCCCTGATTTATTATGAGATTTCAATGTGGTAACTAGAAGCTTGTTGGCTGATCTGAGTGTAGTGAGATTTTTATAAGGAGTGATGATTTTGTTTAGTATGGGTGTGTTGGAGGGTAATGTAGAATTTTAAAAGTGATGATCAGTTGTTGTAGGAGTATTAGGTTTGGGAGTTCAAGCCAGTTTAGTTTCTTTAAGTTATGACAGTGATGAGTTTGGAATGGAGAGCCAGTGGCAAATCTGGCTATACTGTGGTAGGCATTATTTAGTTTCTTCAGATTAGCTTTAGATATGTTGATAAAGGAAGGAGAGTCATACAGTAATGTAGAAATAAGGTGAGTTTGGGCTAGAGCCACTCGGGAAGTAGCTGTAAGAAAGGGCTTAAGTCTGTACAAGGCACCAATCTTTTTATTGACTGTCTTGATAGTTAAATCAATGTGATAGTCAAAATTTAGCTGATTATCTATGGTGACACCTAGCAGTTTGGTGCAATAGTCAGGTTTGATGATAGTGCCATTACAGGATGCAATGGAAAAAGTAATTGGGGTGGATTTAAAGGTTGGGGTGAAGAGTAGTAGTTTTGTTTTTTTGGGATTTAGGAGGAGACAGATGTGTTGAAACCATTTTTCTGCTGCTGTGAAGACCAATTGGGTAGCAGAGTGGAGTTCTGCTGGGGAAGAAGCAGAGCAGATGAGAGTGGAATCATCTGCATACTGTATACAAGTGGATGTAGGGAGGGAAGTGGGCAGGTTATTTATGAAAATTGAGAAAAGTAGGGGACCTAGGATGGATCCTTGTGGAGCCAATAGTAACTGGGAGTTGAGAGGATAGATGGCTGTCCCAGAGGACGGCTTGTTGTCTATTAGTCAAGTTTGATGTGAACCATTGTAAAGCTTGTGAATCCAGTGAGAGGGATTTTAAGGTATCAAGGAGAAGTTGATGGTTGACCATATCAAATGCTTTTGAGAGGTCCAAGAATAGTGCAGAGGAGAACAGGTTGTTATTGCAGTTTTTATTGATAGTGTCAGTGAAGGAGAGAAGGGCGGTAGAAGTACTGTGGTGTGGTCTAAAACCATGTTGAGAGTCCACAAGCAAGTTGTTATTCAAGAGATATTGTAGAAGTTGATGGTGAATGCAGCGTTCCATTATTTTGGATAGAGGAGATAGAAGGGCAATAGGTCGAAAATTGGAGAGTTCATTGGAGTTTCCTCCTTTATGGAGGGGAATAATATGGGAGATTTTCCAGCAGGATGGGATTTTGGATTCAGTTATAGTTCTGTTTATTAAGATGGAGACTGGGTAGGCTATTTCAGTTGCAGCTAGTTGTAGATATTCGGCTGGAAGTTTGTCAGCAGAGGGGGTGCAGGGTTTGAGTTTCGATAGTAGTTTACGTATGTAGGTTGTTGAGACGGTATTAAACTTTAGCGTGTGGGTACTGTTTTGAGTGGGGGTAATTTGGAGGGATGGGGGGGAGTCATGGTGCTTGCAAGAGAGGTGACAGTTTCAGAGAAGAAGTTGTTGAAAGTGTCGGCTATTATGTTAGGTTGGGTTTGTGCTAAGCTAGCTGGGGTAGGTGTTTTGGTGTTGCCTGGATGGAGTAGTTTGTTTATTCCTGACCAAAATTGTTTTGGGTTTTGATTTTGGTTTTGTTGATATTGAAAGTGGTAGTTTTTCTTATCCAGATAGGTAAGTTTCTTTGTTTTGTTTCTGAGGTGTTTGAAGTTTTGATGGTCAATAGGGTTTTTTGTGGATCTCCATTTATTCCATAATTTATTCCTAGCTCGCATAGTTTGTTTAGTAGTTTTAGAGAGCCATGGGGCTGCTTTGGAACTGACTCTGACTAAGCGGGAAGGGCATGCTGGTTGAGAATTTGTAGGAAGGTATTGTTGAAATGGGTTACTGCTTCATCTATGGGGAGGTATTTTAGGGTTGACCAGTTATATTCCTTGAGTTCATTTTGAAAGGATGTTAGGTTGAATTCTGTTTTGTTATATTTGGTTCGATAAGTAGTTGGCTTGGGATTGTTGAATTTTGTTTAGTAATAAAGGTAGGGAGGTGGTCGCTGATATTGTCAGGAGTATTCCTGTTTTATAGGAGAGGGATTGTTGTTGGTCAGTATCCAGTCTAGAATGGTTTGTTTGTGGGTGGATTTATGTATTCTAGTAGGGGAGTTGATGGTTTGATGAAAGTTAAAGAGATTAAGGTGAGTGGTGGGTGTGGGGATATGCAGGAGTACCAGTCAATATTGAAGTCACCTAAGATTATGGTTTCCTGGGGAAAGCTACAGGAAGCCCAGCTTAGGATATTTTCTAGGGTATTAATGTTATTGCCTGGGGGGATGTAGGAGCATATTATGTTTATAGCCTTGGATTTATTAACGTGGAGTTTGGTACAAAGTATTTCAGCATTTGCTGGGGAGGGAGGCAAGGAGTCAATTAAGGCTACCTGAAGTTGGGATTTGAATAGGAGGGCCACTCCTCCGCCCTTTTTATTAAGGCGATCCTGCCTTAAGGAGTTGTAGCCTGGGGGAGTGAATTTGTTGTCTTTGGTACTGGGTTTAAGCCAGGTTTCAGTGAGACAGAGGATATCAAAGGCGTAGAAATCAATTAAGGCATGGAGCTGTGTGACTTTGTTGTTAATGCTACGAATATTTAGGTGAGCAATAGAGAGAGAGTCAGTGTAGAAGGGTGAATTGGAATAGTTAGTGGTTTGGTTTGAAGGGGTGTGATTGAGGAGGGTATTGGGACCGGGATTGGGGTGGATGTCCCCATGTATAAGTAAAAGTGTTTGTGGGGTTTGAAAGACTTTAGTGTATTTGATAGGTATTAGATAGAACCGTTTGGAGGTTGTATACTTGTAATGGTGTACTTTATGGTAGAGAGGTGGGAGGTAGGGAGAGGTGGATAGTATATTAATATGTGTTTGGTTGGGTAGAAGACATGTAGTAGTAGTATGTTTGGCTAATGTAAGAGTTTGGTTCAGGTTAAGATATTCATAGGAGGTAAGTGTGTGGTAGTAAAGTAGGATGTTAAGGAGGACAATAGGAAAGATTGCGTTAAGTGTTAAAGGCATGTTGTTGTAGAGGGTGGTACTAGTAAAGTTGTAGGACTGTATGGTATGTAATGGTAGGGACAGGTAGTTTAGATAGGATTTTGGAGAGAGGGTGTGGTTATAGGAGTGAGGAGTTGATTGGTAGATATGTTTGAAGTGATGAATGGTAGTTGTCTAATTGGGGGTGTGTCTAAGTAAGTATATAGGTAGGACCCCTGGGGGTGGGTGGGAATTGGGGGTAGGGAGGGGAGCGGAGTGAGCGTAGTGAGCGTAGCGAACGGAGCGGGGAAGAACAAGACGACCAGTTGCAGAAAAACAATCAGGCAAGAAGAGAGAAACAGGAGTAAAGGTAAAGGTGAGTTCATCAGTAGAGAGTCTGAGGAGAATGTATGATAAGTGGGGAGTAAGTGAAATAGTACTGGGTAGGATAGAGGAGTTACTCGTGAGAAGTGAATTCAGGGAAACTGGGAACAGAAAGTTATGGGGGTAAGGATACAGAAATTGGGTTGAAAATACAGTATAGAAAGGTGACCTAGTAGTCAGGCAGTGTGTGGCAGTGGAGATGTATCCTGCTAGAGTGGAGGGTCTAAAGGGGAGTGAGGATGAAGTAGTTTGGGTGAAAAAGATATCTAAAGGAGGTAAGGATGAAGTACAAGAAAGAAGAGAGGGGGGGGTGGCTGCTGGCTAGCCTACCTGGGAACCTACTAATGCTTTAACATGTATTTCATTTGAGTTTATCAGTTACAGCATCAATACATACTTTCAATGTCTTTCCAAAGGAAAGGTTTCTTTGATAGTTGTAAGGTAATGTCCTTAGTTAGCCCTAATGTTCCAAAGTTTCTGGCTGGGGATATTCAGGTGTTTGGTGCACAGACAAGCTGGAACAGAGTGTTTCAATGTCTTTCCAAAGGAAAGGTTTCTTTGATAGTTGTAAGGTAATGTCCTTAGTTAGCCCTAATGTTCCAAAGTTTCTGGCTGGGGATATTCAGGTGTTTGGTGCACAGACATTACTCATGTATATGTAAGGGGGACTGGTTACATTAAACATGTGTATGTAAGGGGACTGGTCACATTAATCATGCATTTTAAGGGGGACTGGTCACATTATTTATGTATATCTAAGGGGGACCAGTCACAACAATCAGGTATATGTAGGGGGGACAGGTCACATTAATCATGTATATGTAATGGGGGACTGGGCACATTAATCATGTGTATGTAAGGGGGACTGGTCACATTATTTATGTACATGTAAGGTGGACTGGTCACATTAATCATGAATATGTAAGGGGGATTGGTCACATTATCCATGTGTATGTAAGAGGACTGGTCACATTAATCATGTACATGTAAGGGGGGACTGGTCACATTATTTATATATATGTAAGTGGGACTGGTCACATTAATCATATATATGTAAGGGGTACTGGACACATTAATCATGTATATGTAAGGGGGAGAGGTCACAATAATCATGTATATGTAAGGGGGGACTGGTCACATTATTTATATATATGTAAGTGGGACTGGTCACATTAATCATATATTTGTAAGGGGTACTGGACACATTAATCATGTATATGTAAGAGGGACCGGTCACATTAATCATATGCAAGAGGGACTGGTCACATTAATCATGAATACATAATGGGGACCAGTCACATTAATCATGTATATGTAAGGGGGACTGGTCACATTAATCATGTATATGTAAGGGGGACTGGTCACATTAATCATGTATATGTAAGGGGGACTGGTCACATTAATCATGTATATGTAAGGGGGACTGGTCACATTAATCATGTATATGTAAGGGGGACCGGTCACATTAATCATGTGTATGTAAGGGAGACTGGTCACATTAATCATATATATGTAAGAAGGACTGGTCACATTAATCATGTATATGTAAGGGGGACTGGTCACATTAATCATGTATATGTAAGGGGACTGGTCACATTAATCATGTATATGTAAGGGGGACTGGTCACATTAATCATGTATATGTAAGGGGGACCGGTCACATTAATCATGTGCATGTAAGGGGAACTGTCCACATTATATATATATATATATATATATATATATAAAGATATATATGTAATGGGGACTGGTCACATTATTTACGTACATGTAAGGGGGAATGGTCACATTAATCATGTATATGTAAGGGGGAGTGGTCACATTAATCACGTACAAGTAATGGTAACCGGTCACATTAATCATGTATATGAGAGAGGGACTGGTCACACTAATCACGAATACATAATGGGGACCAGTCACATTAATCATGCATATGTAAGGGGGATTGATGACATTAATTATGTATATGTAAAGGGGACCTGTCACATTAATCATGTATATGTAAGGGGGAGAGGTCACAATAATCATGTATATGTAAGGGGGGACTGGTCACATTATTTATATATATGTAAGTGGGACTGGTCACATTAATCATATATTTGTAAGGGGTACTGGACACATTAATCATGTATATGTAAGAGGGACCGGTCACATTAATCATATGCAAGAGGGACTGGTCACATTAATCATGAATACATAATGGGGACCAGTCACATTAATCATGTATATGTAAGGGGGAGAGGTCACATTAATCATGTACATGTAAGGGGGACCGGTCACATAAATCACATATATGTAATGGGGACTGGTCACATTAATCATGTGTATGTAAGGGGGACCGGTAGAGGGACTGGTCACATTAATTATGTAGATGTAAGGAGGACCAGTCACATAAATCATGTATATGTAATGGGGACTGGTCACATTAACCACGTGTATGTAAGGGGGACTGGCCACATTAATCATGTATATGTAAGGGGGACCTGGTCACATTAATCATGTATATGTAAGGGGGACTGGTCACATTAATCATGTGTATGTAAGGGGACTGGTCACATTAATCATGTATATGTACGGGGGACTGGTCACATTATTTATGTATATGTAAGGGGGACTGGTCACATTAATCATTTATATGTAAGGAGGACTGGTCAAATTAATCATGTATATGTAAGGGGGACTGGTCACATTAATCATGTATATGTAAGGGGGACTGGTCACAATCATGTAAATGTAAGGGGGACTGGTCACAATCACGTGTATGTAATGGGAACTGGTCACATTAATCATGTATAAGTAAGGGGGATTGGTCACATTAATCATGTATAAGTAAGGGGGACTGGTCACATTAATCATGTATAAGTAAGGGGGACTGGTCACAATCACGTATATGTAAGGGGGAATAGTCACATTAATCACGTATATGTAAGGGAGACTGGTCACATTGATCACGTATATGTAAGGGGGATTGGTCACATTAATCAAGTGTATGTAAGGGGGACTGGCCATGTTAATCATGTATATCTAAGGGGGACCGGTAACATTAATCATGTACATGTAAGGTGGTCTGGTCACATTAATCATGTATATGTAATAGGGGACTGGTCACATTAATCATGTATATATAACGAGGACTGGTCACATTAATCATGTATATGTAAGGGGGACTGATCACATTATTTATGTATATGTAAGGGGGTCTGGTCACATTGGGCGGCACAGTGGTGCAGTGGTTAACATTGTCACCTCACAGCAAGAGGTTCTCCGGTTCGATTCTCGGCTGGGGTGCCTTCTGTGTGGAGTTTGTATGTTCTCCCTGTGTTCGCGTGGGTTTCCTCCGGGTACTCCGGTTTCCTCCCACATTCCAAAGACATGCATCTGGAGCATTTCTCCCCGGGCCTCCGCTGAAAACAGGCTCTGTGGAACCTAGTCGGACATTCCCGGTCAACAAATGTTAAATAAATAAATAAATAAAATAAAAAAATTAATCATTTATATGTAAGGGGGACTGGTCAAATTAACTATGTATATGTAAAGAGGACTGGTCACATTAATCGTGTATCTGAAAGGGGGACCAGTCATATTAATCATGTTAATGTAAGGGGTCTATATTAGAACATCGAGGTTTCAAACCTTCGAATGTACTAATATCGAACCCTATGCAGTGAAAGCTTAAAATATCGAAGCACCAGAAATCCGAATTTTTTCCTAGGGAAAGAATTTGGTTGTCCATTTCTGTTGCTTCAGTATTTTCAGTGCTGTGGTGGAAAGCTAAGGGTCAGGTTCAGGTAAGTGTGTGATTGTGTGGATGGGAGGGTTAGGGAGGGTTAGGTGAGTTAGGGTTCGGGCGCAGGTTAGGTATGTGTGCGATTGTGTGGATGTGAGGGTTAGGGCGGGTTTGTTTAGTTAGGGTTAGGGAGCGGGGCAGGTGAGTGTGCGATAGTGACGGACCTTACGGTTAGGGTTTGGGTTAAGGTAAGTGGATAGTTAGTGGTGTGTGTATAGTTTAGTATAGGGTTAGGTGTAAGGTTTGAGGTGTATGTTTGTGGATTGCTGTTTGTTTGGTGTGCTTATGTTGTGTGTATGTGTTTTGGAACAGCGATTTTTTTTCCCTAGGAAAAAAATCGTTGTTCTGACAGTTCAAGATTGTAAGCTTTCGCTTACATAGGGTCAATTAATCACCGTTCGCTTTTTTAAGTGGTCGGTGATCTAATATAGACCCTATGTAAGGGGGACCGGTCACATTAATCATGTGTATATAAGGGGACTGGTCACATTAATCATGTGTATGTAAGGGGACTGGTCACATTAATTATGTATATGTAAGGGGGACTAGTCACATTAATCATGTATATGTAAGAGGGAGTGGTCACATTAATCATGTATATGTAAGGGGGACCGGTCACATTAATCATGTATATGCAAGAGGGAATGGTCACATTAATCATGAATACATAATGGGGACCAGTCACATTAATCATGTTTATGTAAGGGGGACTGGTCACATTAATTACGTACATGTAAAGTGGACCGGTTACATGAATAATGTATATGTAAGGGGGACCGGTCACATTAATTATGTATATGTAAGGGGACCGGTCACATTAATCATGTATATGTAAGGGGGACTGGCCACATTAATCATGTACATGTAAGGGGGACCGGTCACATTAATCATGTATATGTGAGGGGTCCAGTCACATCAATCATATATATGTGAGGGATCCGGTCACATTAATCATGTATATCCAAAGGGGACTGGTCATATTAATCATGTATATGCAAGAGGGACTGGTCATATTAATCATGTATATGTAAAGGGGACTGGTCACAATAATCATGTATATGTAAGGGGACCTGGTAAAATTAATCATGTATATGTAAGGGGGACTGGTCACCTTAATCACAGACCTCTCAACCATCCCAAATTACTTGGTTTTACCGAGTTTTGGGGTCACAATAATGGGGTACCACGATTTCCGAGTGGCACCCCATTATTCACAATTTTTCAGAAGTATTTTTTTTTTATTTTCGCGCTTTCGGGGCTGACGTCATCATGTGCGCAATGACATCAGCTCTGTCAACATGCCGCGCGTCTGTTTGAATACTGGACTACCGTGCAGGAGGATTTATTTACTTTTAAGCCGTCAGAGTTCTTTTTAAGCCTGGTACAAACTGCCATTCGAGCAGGGAAAGGATTTATTTACATTTTACGTTTTAAGCTGTCGGAGTTCTTTTTAAGCCAGGTACGAACTGCCGTTCAGGCAGGGAATGGATTTATTTACATTTTAAGGCGTCAGAAAGCCAGATTCATGCCATTTGGGCAGGAAAGTGTCTGTTGAAACTTGAAAGGCAGGATTTATTTATTCTGTCTGAATACAGAACAGTGTGTGTGTGTCTGTAGGAACTGCCGTTCGGGCAGGGAAAGGATTTATTTACATTTGCCGTTCGGGCAGGGAAAGGATTTATTTACATTTGCCGTTCGGTCAGGGAAAGGATTTATTTACATTTTAAGCCATCGGAAAGCCAGGTACATGCCGTTTGGGCAGGAAAGTGTCTTTTGAAAGGCAGGAGGATTTATTTGGCAGGAAAGTGTCTCTTGAAACTTGAAAGGCAGGATTTATTTATTCTGTTTGGATACAGAAGTGTGTGTGTGTGTGTGTGTGTGTGTGTGTGTGTGTGTGTGTGTGTGTGTGTGTGTGTGTGTGTGTGTGTGTGTGTGTAAATGCCCCCAACGGGATACATCTGGTGGCTAGAGGTACTCAAGCTCAAACCCTGTACCTTAGGTACAGGTAAAAAGAGCCTAAAGTCCCTAGCCACCATCACCTTGTGAATTTATGCCTCACATTTTTGTTCTATGCCTCATTAAATCTCTGGTTTTCAGGACTGGTGGTAAAACAAAACCATTTATTCTAGCAATTTTCTGTTTATAAGATCAGTATTTGAAATGTGTCCCTATTTTCGGGCTGTATTCCCCCATTATTGGCTGTGTTCTGTATTTTTGTGCTAAGAGGTTGAGAGCTATGGTGAGAAGTGAGAGCTGAATTCACTAAATGATAGCCATTTAAGTTTGTCTACCTGTCTTTCAGGAAACTGCTGATTTAGCTTAGTGGTATGTTGCTCTGACTGTAGTGCAGACTGCAGGGTTCTGGGTTCATGACTAGGTAGTAAAATGCACGGTGATAACACAACATTTTATGCAAGCAACTTTCCAAACTTATACAAGCAATGTTTAAAATGTGTCCCTGGTTTTTGGCCTTTTGCTCCCCCCCCCAGTTGAAAATAAGTGCAAGAAGCTGTGCAACATGCCTATGGCTTATACTACTGTGATTCTATATTTTTACATATATGTATATTGTGTATAGAAGTAAACTGTTATCATGGAAATGTTCTGAACAGGGAAGGTATGTCATTATTGGTGCATGCATTTTGTTTCATTGTTTACTGGAAAGATGTTCTGAATAGGGCAGTTTTGTCATTATTGGTGCATGCATTTTGCTTCATTGCCTACTGGAAAAATGTTCAAACAATACATTTAAAATGCAGTTGCGTGTGGAAGTAGACTGTTATCATGGAAATGTTCTGAACAGGGCAGTTTTGTCATTATTGGTGCATGCATTTTGCTTCATTGCCTACTGGAAAAATGTTCAAACAATACATTTAAAATGCAGTTGTGTGTGGAAGTAGACTGTTATCATGGAAATGTTCTGAACAGGGCAGTTTTGTCATTATTGGTGCATGCTGTTGTTGAAAGCAAGGCGAGATAAGCCCAATGCCAATAAGGAGATGAAAACCAGGCTCCAAACAAACTAATAGGTACCAACCAATTCCAAAAAGCCACCACACGAACTGTGTAACGAAAACTGCTTTATTGACCTAGGTTTCGTCCTTCCGAACTTCTTCAGAATACATACTATCATTGTAACTCACTCATTTTATACAGTATTAATTATTCAATAATCACTTAATTAATAGCCTAATTTCCCGCCATAAATTTCTTAAAAAGGAAATGGCATTTTGTTAAAAAATCATCATGTTTAAATACACATCTAAATCATACATTCCTACTATGTATAAACATATACTTGAATAATAATGCATAATTACACTTAAAAACTTCTTATAAAGTATCCAAATAATCCATTAATAGGTTTTTTTTAAAAACTACTATTATTATAAATACATATATAATAGCACTATTAATAAATGATATATCTAAGATATATTAACAATGATTTATACATGTACAATTGTAAATCTTCCACTGTAACTTATTAATATTAAATATTCTTTGTGCATATTTTATATACAATAATGTATAATAAATTTTAATGAAAATATACTATTAATATGCATAATCACAACCAATATGCTGAATCATATTATATTGGGATATGTAATGTATACAATTGTTATTTAAATGCAAATGATGTATATATATTTTATTTACATTTAGTATGCAATCTAATAGTTCTTTAATCAATTGTGTTTATATACAATACTATGAATTGTTCTAAGTTGTAATTTAATCATATTATGTATTAATGAATATATTAAATGTAAATGATATAAATTAATGTTTTATATAATGCCATATATCATTTGTTGTATATTCTGTTCAGTTTTAATAATGGCATAATGGTCATATATTCATTTATACCCGGAGGTATACATGAATTAAGTTGTATTTGCCATTTAAGTTCCTCCATGTCTAAATGATACATAGTTGTCCTTCCTTGTAAATCCTGTTTTATTTGATTTATAACAATAAATTTAAATTTATGATCATTATATTCTATAATATGTCTTGCTAATGCATTACTATTTTTATGGTGTTGTATATCTAATAAATGTTCTTTGATTCGTTCTCTAAATTTCCTCTTAGTTTTTCCCACGTAAAAAGCTTTACATTGTTGACACAAGGCTATATATACTAGATTTATTGTATGACAATTATAATGTCCATTTATCCTAATATTACATTCATTTATCCTAATGTTAGTACCTGTTTCTTGAATATAACTACATGTGCTGCATGTCCCACATTTAAAGTTTCCTTCTTTTGCACTTGTGTATTTTTCAATATTTCTTTTGTTTTCTAATATATTTTTAAAAGAAGGACTTTTCTTATATACAAATTATATTAGTCCGTTGAACATTTGTCTCCCTATTTTATCGTTAATAAAAAAGTCCCAATTTCTCTTAATGATATATTCTATATCTTTGGAACAATCATCAAATTTAATAATATATAATGGGATATTATTGTAACCATCTTTATCCATTGCATCTTCATTATTGATTGATATTTTGTTCAACGAACCTGTTTTTAGAATTGCTGTATATATTCCATTTTTTCTTTTATTTGTTACTTCATTAAATATTTTGACACAAAATTGTTCTGGGTATCCCCTATTAATAAATAATTGCATAATATATTTCATTTCTTCTACAAAATCTACTTCTTCACTGACCATTCTGGCCGCCCTGACCATCTGCCCCTTAACTATGGCTTTTTTCTGATGGCCAGGGTGCCAGCTGTCATAGTGCAAGTACGCATTTGAAAAAGTAGGTTTTCTATGTATTTGTGTTTTCAAAATATTTGTTTCTTTGTCATGTGTTATATCTACATCCAGGTAGTTAATTTTAGTTTCTTGGACATTATAAGTAAATTTCAAAAACTTTACTGTATGATTAATGTATTCTAAAAATTTTTCCAATACATTATTTGCTTTATTTTTATTTATATCTTGATCCCATATGATAAAAATGTCGTCCAAATATCTGGTATACATAATTAGATGATCACGAAACTCTGTTGTAAATAAATAATTATGTTCCCAATAACTCATGATTAAGTTTGCGTACATGGGGGCACAAGGTGCCCCCATGGCTACCCCACTTATTTGTTGGAAATAACTACCTTCAAAAAATATGTAATTATTATTAAGTACCATTTCCATTAGATTTATTAATACATTAATCTGATCTTGTTCATAGAGTTGTGTCACAAATAGTTGTTCTTCCAGCCATAAAAGGCCTACATCATGAGGAATTGTAGTAAATAAATTCACATCATCTATTGTGATGAAAACATATTCTCTCTTCATATTAATTTTGTTTAGTCTGCTCAAAAAATCCCATGAATCTTTAGTTATGTAACTGAAACATTTCATACTTTCCTTAAAAAAATGATCCAAATATGTACTTATATTGCATGTAACACTTCTATGTCCATCTACTATGGGCCTAAATTCCAAATTGTCAAGGCCTTTGTGTATTTTTGGTATTCCGAAGATACCACTGATAACTGGATGTTCATTTCGTAAAAAATCATATTATTTTTCAGTGATACCCCCTTGGTATAGCATGTCTTCTAACATTGTTCCTATTCTTTTATAAGCTATATGTACTTGATTTCTACTTATTTCTGCATATGTATTGCTCATTAACATGTTAGTCATATAGAAGCTGTAATCATTATAATCCAATATGACTATACCATTACCTTTATCAGGCCTCATAATTCTTAATTTTGGATCATTTTTTATATCTTTAAGTAATTGTTGTTCAGTTTTTGTAATGTTGACATGTTTATTATATTTGTATTTCTTATAAAATGTTCTTATATCATATTCACTTCTTCTTTCAAAATACATAATTTCTTCATTCATGGGTGGGTTGAATAGACTTGGTTTCGTGAACATCTTATCTGGCACAGTTTGACTTTCTATATTGCTGTTAAAATATGCTTTAAGATTCAATTTTCTCGAAAATAACTTTAGATCTAATATAGATTCTACCATGTTGCCTTTTATACATGGGACATAACTAAGTCCTTTTGAAAACAAATCAGCATGTTCTACTGTTATATCCTTGGATGAATAATTATATATTTTATAATCTTGCTTTGTATTCAATATGACATGTGGATTGCTTAAAAAATGCTCATTATGTTCTACTACTATATCTATATTGAACATACTTCTGTATTAACACCTTGTGATTGCATACTATTATCATTCTCAGTTATATAATTATCTGGATTATAATCTATATAAAAATTAACTGAATAACTATGATCACTTGAACATTCTGGTTCATACACTTCTCCATTTGTGTCATTAGCATTATATACATCATTTTTTATCCCATCTTCGGTATACTGATATGTGCTTAATTCTAATAATATATTATCATGCTCATGATCATTTTCATCTTGAAACAGTTGAATATTTGAATGACAATAATTACTATTACCATGCGTGCTACTGTAATCATTTATCACATCCATATTAAGAATATGCACATCGGAAGAAGTCGTGGGAATATGATATTGATCCTGTTTACAAGGAAACAAAACATTTATATATGTACGGGGCTTACTCACAATGGGGTGATGATATTCCGTACATTCCAATGTAGAAAGTACATAAGGTTCTGAATGAAGAAGCAATTGTGTCCATACTCCCCCTGTTCCACCAGTTGTATGGATTACATTCTCCGTTTTTTGCCCGCAGTAAGTCCCAAAAAAGTCTGTTTAGGTCTGGTGCCTGTTTTGTGAAATTCTTGTTGCTTATTCATTTCCTGATGGTTCCTTAGACGATCCGAACGCCTTACGCCTTCTTCCGTACTCTCCTCGCCTTTTGTGTAGTTGTTGTCGTCATCTCCCTCAAACGGCGGATTGACGTCATCAGTTGCGGCCAAATTGTGCTGTTGTTGAGCGTTGCTATGGTTTTTACTATTTGAATTAGACGATTTAGGATATGTTTGATGTTTAGTATATCTTTGAAGGTCCCGTTGGATTTTGTAACATTTCTTCTGAAAAATATTGTCACAGCATGTTGATACATCTGAAATGATGTGTGTATATTGATCGTAAACATGCTCAAACAAAAGGTCTTTGGATATGTTACAATTTAATTCTTCTAATTCAGTAAATAATGCTGATATTTTGATATCATTGTATTTAACTATGATTTCCATCAAACGAATGCCACAGTTGTCAAAAAATGCATGTAAGTCATTAAGCATATTCTCATGATGTTCACAGCCGTTTGGGTACCTCCATAGCCGTAAACCTTTGGGAATAATTCCCAATTCAATGTTCCGCAACAAATAACTATTTTCTAATTGTGTCCGTTTTAGTTTAAACAGTTTCTTCTCAAATATCTTAAGCATATCTTGCATTGGTTGTATATTATGCATGGTTTCTACTGTGTTAATTTGTTTAGTAGAACCATTTGAAAAATTATACTTGTTATTTTTCCAGCTGCTTAAATCTTTTACAGATTGTTCTTTATTGCCAATTTCAAAATTACCTTGAATATTGGAATTAGGTGGCGTTGGTTGTGTAAGTGGGAACCCCAAACTGTTCCCTACTTGCGTGGAATTCACTGTATCTCTGGTAAGCAATTGCTGGTTAAGACCCGAATGTTCTTGTAAAGTTGCTTGGATATGCTGTAACATACTCCCGACATCTACCGGACCACTCTCGCTCGCCATAAAAACAAATAACCAAAACTGAACTGCAACTTGTTGTTGAAAGCAAGGTGAGATAAGCCCAATGCCAATAAGGAGATGAAAACCAGGCTCCAAACAAACTAATAGGTACCAACCAATTCCAAAAAGCCACCACACGAACTGTGTAACGAAAACTGCTTTATTGACCTAGGTTTCGTCCTTCCGAACTTCTTCAGAATACATACTATCATTGTAACTCACTCATTTTATACAGTATTAATTATTCAATAATCACTTAATTAATAGCCTAATTTCCCGCCATAAATTTCTTAAAAAGGAAATGGCATTTTGTTAAAAAATCATCATGTTTAAATACACATCTAAATCATACATTCCTACTATGTATAAACATATACTTGAATAATAATGCATAATTATTATAAGTAGTGCAGACTGCAGGGTTCTGGGTTCATGACTAGGTAGTAAAATGCACGGTGATAACACAACATTTTATGCAAGCAACTTTCCAAACTTATACAAGCAATGTTTAAAATGTGTCCCTGGTTTTTGGCCTTTTGCTCCCCCCCCCCCCCAGTTGAAAATAAGTGCAAGAAGCTGTGCAGCATGCCTATGGCTTATACTACTGTGATTCTATATTTTTACATATATGTATATTGTGTATAGAAGTAGACTGTTATCATGGAAATGTTCTGAACAGGGAAGGTATGTCATTATTGGTGCATGCATTTTGTTTCATTGTTTACTGGAAAGATGTTCTGAATAGGGCAGTTTTGTCATTATTGGTGCATGCATTTTGCTTCATTGCCTACTGGAAAAATGTTCAAACAATACATTTAAAATGCAGTTGCGTGTGGAAGTAGACTGTTATCATGGAAATGTTCTGAACAGGGCAGTTTTGTCATTATTGGTGCATGCATTTTGCTTCATTGCCTACTGGAAAAATGTTCAAACAATACATTTAAAATGCAGTTGTGTGTGGAAGTAGACTGTTATCATGGAAATGTTCTGAACAGGGCAGTTTTGTCATTATTGGTGCATGCATTTTGCTTCACTGCCTACTGGAAAATGTTTAAACAATAAATTTAAAATACACTCTAACTCAAGTTTAACAAGTGATTTGTATTATACAAGGAATATAATTTAATAAAGTCAAGAAGGTATGTCAAAGAATGTATGTATGTTTCTTGTTTTGTGTGCAAGGGGCCTGTAATCTTTATCCACCACTGGCCAGATGCATTTTCTTTGGCTGTGGGTTTCAATAATGTTTCAATGAATGTGAGTTTCAAGGGCAGAGAAGCTTTAATGTCAAGTCTATTTTCACTGTGAGACAGTATTGCTTTCAGATATCTATTAGTGTTTGTGCATTGTGTTAGAAAATGTAAAAAAATAAAATCCAAATAATCATTGTAGAAGTAAAGCAGTATGCACATACTAGTCTTTATGGTAAATGGGGTGAAATAGCCAGGTAATGGGACATTGGAATGGCTGCAGGGGGAATCTGGTGCTATATTTTGGTTCTGTTCTGCAGTCTGCATTTGAAAGTTGGTATCCCACAATTCCAGTGGAGTGGGCGGGGTTGTGTAATTATGTATGCAAATTTTACGTTAATATGTGTACAGATTTGTACCTATTTTTCATGGGCCTTGTCCAGATTTTTGATGTTTCCAGGTTGAGAGGTATGCCTTAATCATGTATATGTAAGGAGACTTTGTCACTTTAATCATGTATATGTAAGGGGGACTGGTGAAATTAATCATGTATGTGTAACGGGAACTGGTCACATTACTCATGTATATGTAACGGTGACCGGTCACATTAACCATGTAGATGTACGGAGGACCGGTTACATTAATCATGTATATGTAATGGGGACTGATCACATTAATCATGTGTATGTAAGGGGGACCGGTAACATTAATCATGTATATGTAAGGGGGACTGGCCACAATCACGTATATGTATGTGGGATGAGTCACATTAATCATGTATATGTAAGGGGGACTGGTCACTTTAATCATGCGTATGTAAAGGGGACTGGTCACATTAATCATGTATATGTATTGGGACCCATGTAAATGTAATGGGAGTGGTCACATTAATCATGTACATGTAATGGGGGACTGGTCACAATAATCGTGTATATGTAAGGGGACCTGGTCACATTATTCATGTATATGTAAAGGGATCTGGTCACATTAATCATGTATATCTAAAGGGGACCAGTCACATTAATCATGTATATGTAAGGGGGACTGGTCACATTAATCTTGTATTTGTAAGAGGACCTGGTCACATTAATCATGCATATGTAAGGGGACTGGTCACCTTAATCATGTATATGTAAAGTACAGTTTTGTACCTACCATAAATGTAGATGTCCGATAGATATGCAACTGCAGTCCTTATATATGGATTGTCCTGCCTCAGGCAGCCCTTCGGTCGGCCGGATTCCAAAGTCTGGGTCCGGCGTCGGCTGATGTCGCCTCTTCCCCGATGTCAGAGCGACTGGGGTATAAAAGCATCAGTCGACGCCATCTTCTTCAGTGTTTCTTGCCCCAGATGCCAGGTGCCCTCCAAAGAAGGCTAGAATTAGAGACTGGATAAAAAATTCCAGACATGCACAACAGTAATAAACAGGTACACCATAACAGATTCCCCCAGCTAATTTGGAAAAGGGGAGTGGACCCAAAAAGGATAATTTACAGAGGGGTAGGAGGGAGGGAAAACCTGACTGCAGTTGCATATCTATCGGACATCTACATTTATGGTAGGTACAAAACTGTACTATGTCCTTCAAGAATGCAACTGCAGTCCTTACATATGGGTTGAATACCATAGCCAAGCTGGGGGTGGTAGGATCTACGATAAAGATGGTGTAGCTAAAATGCCCTGCAGGACTGCCGAAGCAAAGCCTGCTCGGGATCTGGAATATAAAGGTAGGTTGTAGTGTTTGGAAAATGTATGCATGGAGCTCCATGTAGCAGCTTCTAGAATGTCCTTTGTAGCCACCCCTCTTAGAAAGGCTGTGGAGGTGGCTATAGCTCTGGTGGAGTGTGGCCTGATATTGGCTGGCACACCTTTTCCATGGAAAGAGTAACAGAATCTTTTGCAGTGTCCAATCCATTTTGAAATTGTTTGTTTGGAAATTGCCTTTCCTTGTACTCCAGCAGCGTAAGCTACAAATAGTTGGTCAGACTTTCTGTTGGCTTTTGTTCTGTCCAAATAGTAGCGCAATTGTCTGTGTATGTCCAAAGTGTGCAGCAGCTTTTCTCCTTTATTTTGAGGATTGGGAAAGAAGGTAGGCAGGTGAATTGCTTGATTTAGAGACACCCTGGATATCACTTTTGGCATGAATGAAGGATTGGTCCTTAAAGAAACTCTGTCCTGGTGAAAAATGAGAAATGGAGGTACTGCCATGAGGGCCTGTATCTCAGAGACTCTTCTTGCTGATGTAATTGCCAACAGGAAAACTGTTTTCCAGGAGAGAAATTGCAATTCTGAAGATGCTGCTGGCTCAAAAGGAGGGAGAGTTAATTTTTCCAACATGAAGTTGAGGTCCCATGCAGGCACTGCTGGTTTTCTGGGAGGTTTGATATTCTTAATCCCTCTTAGAAAATGTCTTAGCAAAGGATGTGAAAACACAGGTGGATCACTGTTGTATTTTGCTGAAATTGCTGAAGCGTGTATTTTTATGGAAGAATATGAAAGGCCATTATGTAGCATTTCTGCCAAGTATTCTAGTATCTGTGGGATGCTCATTACTGATGCATCCTGACCCTTGCTGGCATTCCAGATGTTGAATCTCTTCCATTTGGCTGAGTAAGTTTTTCTGGTGGAAGGTCTGCGTGTTTCCAGTAAGATCTCTTGAACTTTCCTGGAGAGAGAGATATGGGGAGAAGTCATGGAACCCTCCAAGCTGTCAGCTGTAATGTTTGCAGGTTGGGATGATACGTCCTGTAATTGTGCTGAGTCAGAAGCAGAGGCCATCGAGGCAGGGGCCACGGCTTGGTGCGAGTTATGCTCCTTAGTAATGGATACCAGTGCTGTCTTGGCCAGTCTGGAGCTATCAAAATGCCTTTCGGTTGTTCTGCTTTGATCTTCAGTAACACCTTGGTCATTAATGGTAGAGGTGGGAATGCATAAATTGTTAGAGAGTTCCAGCTGAAGGAGAGAGCATCCATTCTCCAGGCTTGAGGATGGTGTGTCCTCGAGCAGAACTTTTTCAAATGATGATTGAGGTGTGAGGCAAAGAGGTCTATGTCCGGCCTCCCCCATGCATGAGTTATTTGTGAAAAAATGTCTGGATGCAACATCCATTTGTGCGGATCCAAGATGTTTCTGCTTAGACTGTCCGCCAGAACATTGTCCTTGGCCTGGACAAACTGGGATTGCAACTGTATGTTCAGTTTCGGGGCCTTTTCCCAAAGAGTCATTGTTAGCCTGCAGAGGGGGTAAGAATGAGTGCCTCCCTGTTTGTTTATGTACCACATAACAGTGGTGTTGTCTGTCTTTATTAGCAGTTGACCTTGCTGAAGAAATTTTCCGAAGGCCTCGATTGCATGAATCACTGCCAACATCTCTTTTTGATTGATGTGCAGATGCACTTCCCGGGGTGCCCATTGCCCTTGAATGCATCTGCCCTCCGTGTGCGCCCCCCATCCATGATCTGAGGCGTCTGTTGTAATGGTTTGGCTTGTTTGAGGTTTGTTGAAAGACATGCCTTTGTTTAGCTGGCTTGCTTGTGCCCACCACAAAAATTCCTTTTGTAGACATGGAATGAGTGGAATAATTGCTTCTAAGTTGTGGCTGTGTTGAGACCATAAACGTTTTAGGTACCATTGTATTTTTCTCATGTGTAATCTTGCCAGTGGAATCAGAAGAATGCAAGATGCCATGAAACCCAGGGCCTGCAGGATTTTCCTTGCAGTCATCTGGGTGTGCTTTGCTAGGCTTTTGAAGTAATCTGGTAATTGTTCTTGTTTTTCTTCTGTGAGAAAAGCCATTTGTGAGTTTGTGTCCAGTTTGGCTCCTAGAAAAATTATTTGTTGGGATGGCAGTAGTCTTGATTTTGAATGTTGACTGTGTATCCCAAAGCCTGTAGTAAGTGAATGACAAGTTTCTTATCAAGGCTTGCTTGCTGTCCGCTTGTATAAGGCAGTCGTCCAGGTAAGGGTATATTTGTATCCCCTGGAGTCTGCAGTGTGCAATTACTGATGCCAGGCATTTCGTGAATACTCTGGGTGCAGTAGATAAGCCAAAAGGCAATGCTGAGAATTGATAATGCTCTGCCCTGCAAGAAATCTGAGGTATCTTCTGCAACTGTGTCTGATTGGGACATGCAGGTATGCCTCCTTGAGGTCCAGAGTAACCAGCCAAGACCCCTTGCCCAGCATGGGAAGAAGTTTCTGTAACGTCAGCATTTTGAATTTTGGCACAATGAGAAAAGTGTTTAGAGCGGACAAGTCCAGTATAGGTCTCCATTGCTTTTCTTTTCTTGGAACAAGGAACAGTCTTGAGTAGAATCCCTGGCCTTGTTCCTGAAGAGGAACCTTTTCTATTGCTTTGATTTGTAGCAGCTTTGAAACCTGTATGAGTGCCTCTGCCCTTTGATTTTGTGGCAGGTTTGGCATGCTTTGTCTTGTTGGTAAGGTATGGAAGTGGAACCTGTAACCTTTGTCTATTATGTCCAGAATCCATTTGTCCTTTGTTAAAACATGCCAATTTTTTGAAAATAAGGATAATTTTCCGCCTAAAGGTGCTTCTCTTTGAGCCTTGGTCGGCGGTGTCAAAGTCAAGTCATTGTGATTGTCCTTGTGGGGCAATAGAAGTCCCTGCGCAACTTCTCTGATTAGTCGGCTGCCATTGGCGGCCCCTGTAGGAGCCTCGGTATTGCCCTCTACCTTGAGCACGCCTGTTTTTTCCCCTTTGGAACTTGTCAGTGTCTTAAAAGGACCAATTCTTCGAAGGCCAATTCCTGCTGAACCTTGGTGGCTGAACCTGGAGGAAATCTTTGACTGTTTGTACTGATTTAGCCTTTTCCTCAATTGATTTCAACACATCCTGAGCATTAGCACCAAATAGCTTGTGTTATTCCAGAGGTGCATCTAGAAGCTTTACTTTAACATGATCTGGCAATGCCTGTTCTTTCAACCAAGCATGTCTACGAATGACAACCCCTGTTATAGCTGCCCTACATGAAGTTTCCAATGCATCATAACCACACTGTAGAAAATGATTGCTAACCTGCTGAGTATTATGAACCAAATCCTGCAAGGCTTTTCTATCTAAAGGCTCAGGAGAGGCTAACTTTTTCTGCAAATCATCCATCAAGAAATCCTGATACTGAAACATATGAAAAAGACAGTTAAGAGCCCTCATGGCAAGGGTGGTTGAGGTATAAACTTTTTTGCCCCACCTCTCCAGGGACCTAGATTCCCTGTCTGCGGGCAAAGGATTTTTGGCCGTGGAAGTGGCCACTCCTTTGGGCCCCTGGGAAATAGTTTCTAGGTCAACAGAGTGGGCCTTAAAGAGATGTTTATGAGTTTCAGGAACCCTGTAATATCTGTCTGGCTTGACAGGAGCAGGAGGGAGAGAATTAGGAGAAGTACTGGAGTCTAAGTACACATCATCCAATACATCTAACACTGGGGGTATAGCTAAAGGCCTGTGCTGGGGTAACTTAAGGAAAGTACGAAGCCGTTTCCTGGAGTCGGAGAAATCCTGGCCCTGCCACTGAAAATGCTCTCTCATGGAGTGGAGAATTTCCCCGAAAGAAATATCCTCAGGAGGAGAGGCAGAGGGAATTGATTCATCAGCATCAGAATCCTCGTAGGCCTGGAAGGATTCTTCCTGGGAATCTGAATGACCTGAGTCGCCAGAGGCTTCATCTGAGGAAAAGGTATCTGTCTGCTCAACCCTAGGCCTTTTGTATGCAGGCGGCTGAGAACCCCTGTCTGGATGAGTCTGAGAGCCTCTGATTAATGAAATAAGATCTGCAGCTAAAGTCATGATCTGTTTATCAGAAGTGGGACCCTGAGAAAAAGATTTAGGAGGGAGAGACTTAGCCTGGTTGGCAGCCTTAGCACACGTGTAGGCCTTGATGGACATAAACACCGGAGGCCTAGCTGCCCCACGTGCAGGAGTAACTTTGTCCACCGGAATGGTGTCAGGCAAAACTTGGGTTTCGGATTCAGGAGGAAAATCAACAACCGGCACCGGGGAAGCCTCCGGGACCGAAGTGTGCGGTAAACCGGTGTCGTTGGTCTGGAGCGGTTGAATTACCGCCTCAGAGGAGACCGATGTACTCGCGGTAGGTTTTGGCGTGGTGTCGGTGGAAGTCGCGGGCCAAGAATGTCGGTCCCGGTCCTTCCGTTTTTTGGAAATATGTGATGTCGGTTGTTCCGACGGCATGATATAGGAGTAATTTTCCCCAAAAAAGTCTTCAGCAAATTCTGCCCGGCGCCTGAGTGTGCGCTTATTGAAGCAAGCACAGGCAGCACAGGCCGAGACGTCGTGGTCTGGGCCAAGGCAGGGAAGGCAGTAAGAATGGAAGTCCTTATAAGGTATTTGTTTACCACAAGATAAACAGTTATTAACTTTTGCAGTTTTATCTGACATCGGCTGAGGCAAGAAAAGGTTCCCCAATGGGGTGCTTAGCTTTTTGATGACTTCGGTAACTGAAAACACAGGAGCTGACTGACAGGCACTTGCGAACTGCTTCTGCTTCGGGCACCGCGCAGCAAGAAAGACTGAAGATGGCGTCGACTGATGCTTTTATACCCCAGTCGCTCTGACATCGGGGAAGAGGCGACATCAGCCGACGCCGGACCCAGACTTTGGAATCCGGCCGACCGAAGGGCTGCCTGAGGCAGGACAACCCATATGTAAGGACTGCAGTTGCATTCTTGAAGGACATTAGGACCTGGTCACATTAGTCATGTCTTTGTAATTGGGACGGGTCAAATTAATCATGTATGTATAAGAGGACTTAGTCACATTAATCCTGTATATTTGGATGGCACAGTGGTGCAGCGGTAGCACTGTTGCCTCACAGCAGGAGGTACTCCGGTTCGATTCTCTGCTGAAATGCCTTTTGTGTGAAGTCTGCATGTCCTTCCTGCGTTCATGTGGGTTTTCTCCATGTGCTCCAGTTTCATCCCATATTACCAAGACATGTATCTGAAGCATTTCTCCCCGGGCCACCGCACAAAATTGGCTTCGTTCCACGTTGGACTTTCCCAGTTAACAAATGTTAAATACAAATAAAATAAATAAATGTAAGGGGACTGGCCACATTAATCATGTGCATGTAAGGGGGCCGGTCACAGTAATCATGTATAGGTAAGGGGAACTGGTTACATTAATCATGTATATATTAGGGGGAATGATTACATTAATCATGTATGTGTAAGGGGGACTGTCCACATTAATTATGTATAGGTAAGGCAGACTGTTCACATTATTTATGTATATGTAAAGGGGACTGGTCACATTAATCATGTATATGCAAGGGGGAGTGGTCACATTAATCCTGTATATATCAGGGGGATCGGTCACATTAATGATGTATATGTAAGCGGGACTGGTCACATTAATCATGAATATATAATGGGGACCGGTCACATTAATCACGTATGTGTAAGGGGGACTGGTCACATTAATCGTGTATATGTAAGGGGGACTGGCCACATTAATCATGTATATGTAAGGGGGACCGGACACATTAATCATGTATATGTAAGGAGGACCGGACACATTAATCATGTACATGTAAGGGTAACTGGTCACCTTAATCATGTATATGCAATGGGACCTGTTCACCTTAATCATGTATATGTAAGGGTAACTGGTCACCTTAATCATGTATATGCAATGGGACCTGTTCACCTTAATCATGTATATGTAAGGGGGACTGTTCACATTAATCATGTATATGTAAAGGGGACTTGTCACATTAATTATGTATATGTAAGGAGGACCGGTCACATTAATCATGTATATATAATGGGGACTGGTCACATTAATCAAGTGTATGTAAGGGGGATTGGTCATATTAATCATGCATATGTAGGGGGGACTGATCACATTAATCCTGTATATGCAAGTGGGACTGGTCACATTAATCACGTATTTGTAATGGGGATCAGGCACATTAATCATGTGTAGTTAAGGGGGACCGGTCACATTAATTATGTATATGTAAGTGGACTGGTCGCATAAATCATACATATGTAAGGGGACTGGTCACATTAATCATGTACATGTAAGGGGACTGGTCACATTAATCATGTATATCTAATGGGGACCGGTCACATTAATCATGTATATGTAAGGGGACTGGTCACATAAATCATGTATATGTAAGGGGACTGGTCACATTAGTCATGTGTATGTAAGGGGGGCAGGTCACATTAATCATGTGTATGTAAGGGGACTGGTCACATTAATCATGTATATCTAATGGGGACCGGTCACATTAATCATGTATATGTAAGGGGACTGGTCACATAAATCATGTATATGTAAGGGGACTGGTCACATTAGTCATGTGTATGTAAGGGGGGCAGGTCACATTAATCATGTACATGTAAGGGGACTGGTCACATTAATCATGTATATCTAATGGGGACCGGTCACATTAATCATGTATATGTAAGGGGACTGGTCACATAAATCATGTATATGTAAGGGGACTGGTCACATTAGTCATGTGTATGTAAGGGGGGCAGGTCACATTAATCATGTGCATGTAAGGGGGGACGGTCACATTAATCACGTATATGTAAGGGGGGACTGGTCACATTAATCATGTGTATGTAAGGGGGACCGGTCATATTAATCATATATATGTAAGGGGACTGGCCACATTAATCATGTAAATGTAAGGGGACTTGTCACATTAATCATGTGTATGTAATGGGGACCAATCACATTAATCATGTGTAGGATAGGGGGACCGGTCATATTAATCATGTGTAGGTAGGAGGGACCGGGCACATTAATCTTGTTTATGTACGGGGACTGGTCACATTAATCATGTATATGTAAGGGGGACCTTCTCACATTAATCATGTATATGTAAGGGGGACTGGTCACATTA